>NC_090173.1:30181592-30261592 GCF_024679245.1 Pseudorasbora parva
ACCAGTGCTTGTTTCTAATCTGCCTAGCCAATATTTTGTGCTTCATAGTGAAAAACCTAGTGAGCTGCCTACTGTGCCTAGACTACATGTTTGGCCATCATAGGTTCATTCCAGATTGAAACACAGCCAGAGATGTTCACTGTAGGAACAAACAGAAGAATGAAGCAGTATTACAGCTATTGTGCACACATCCCGATGCTGTTAAGTCATAATGTTTCCCTTGACATCTTGAAGCCAAAATTACTTTGTCATTTTGTAGCATTGGTTTGTAGTTTGATAGGCCCTTACTTAGCATTAAATGGTAATAAAGCTCAGCTGTTGTTTCATCATACCCGCTGACACACCACATAAAACCACACAGCGAGCCAACCACATCGTGTAACTATAGAAATTACAATAATGTGATTTAAGATGATTGTTTTATTCACCATGTTACATGTTTATAACCCTCTCACAGTTTTCATAATTACTAGCTTTTTAGGCTAGTTTTTAGCACGTGCAGTATTCTTTATTACCTTTGGTTTTGTCTCATCTCTTTGTTTTTGTTTTGAGCTCCCTGTGCAACAGTGGACACACCCCAAACTCATATTCGAATATTCGATGTGAGCCTTGCAAGCATGCAAGGGTAAATCATTTTTCCAAGAGCTGTACCTCCGACATGACCACTGGTATCATTTATGAGCTTTTTGTTAAATTACAAATTTGTGCTGCTCAATTTTGCTGCAGGGAAACAGGTACAGCATGACTATGACTACAGATAGACTCAAATTGCATGGGCAGAGATATTAAAATGTACATTACATTGCTTTTTGTTATTGTTATGTCTGTTCCAGACACTTCTTCCATCTGTACTAAACCTCATGATCATTTTTGTTGTTGTTGTTGTCTTGGAAACATTGCAAAAATAATTTTCTTAATCATTTTTTCCCAAGCCAAAATATATGAACATTTTTATAACATCATATGTAGATTTACTTAAGAAGCAAACTTGCATAAATAATGAGACTATATCTTGAATTCAATTAGTTTTTCGTACTCTATATAGCAATAAGGTTTAAAACATAAACCATGGGAAAATGCCTTTTTAAGGCAGTGTGGGAAGGTGTTTTAGAAGGCGTTTAATCATCCTCTATAAAAATCTATTTTGTCATGAATACAGGGCAGGTCTATTTAGCTATAAGAGAGATTTAGTGCAAAACTACATTTTATGTTTTTTTCTACTTTAGCTTAATCCATTTTGTGGTATTTTTCTTAGCTTTTGTATGATGATTGTTGTTTGCTTTGGATAAAAATCATCTGCTGAATGATTGTAAATGTGTAAATGTAATACGGTGTGCTTGCCTGTGGATGAGAGCATATGTGCGGGTTTCAGTCTTGATTTGTGTTTTTCAGGTGGGGAACCTTGGCCTCCTCTTCATGCTGCTGTTCTTCATTTATGCTGCACTGGGGGTGGAATTGTTTGGAGAGCTGGGTAAACATATTCCTCTTTAACTCCTTTCTATTAATATTTTCTTTCCGCTCCCTTTCTGACTATTGGTAACATTGCGACAAAGATTTTAGGTGAAAACAAACATTCATAAAATAGTATTTTAACAATGCAAACTCTACACGTCTATCCGTTCCCTTCAGTGTGCAACGAGGACTACCCATGTGAGGGCATGAGTCGTCACGCCACCTTTGAGAACTTCGGCATGGCGTTCCTCACCCTCTTTCAGGTCTCCACTGGTGATAACTGGAATGGCATAATGAAGGTACAGCAGAACAAAGAGCCATATTTCCATTAGCATCACTTTGATATAAAAAAGAGGTGGGGACTCTTAAAAAATCAAACACACATTTGAAACCTTTTTTATTTATTTATTTATTTAAATGTTTTTAAAAGAAGTATTTTGCTTACCAAGACTGCATGATCAAAAAGGATATTATTATAGTTTAAAATAGCTTTTTTCTTCTTTAATATATTTTAAAATGGAATTTATTCCTGCGATGGTAAAGGAAAAGCAGAAATCATTCTAATATGATGATTTGGTGCTTATGAAACATTTCTTTTATTATCAAAGTGGTTCTTAATATTGTTGTGGAAACCATAATTTGGAAACCATTTTTTCAGAATTCTTTAATGAATAGTAAGTTCAAAATACCAGTATTTATCTGAAATTATAAATGTTTACTATCATTTTTGATCAGTTTAACGTGTCATTGCCTAAATAAAAGTATATATTTCTTAAAAAAAAAAAAAAAATCTTACTGACCCCAAACTTTTAAACAGAAGTGTAAAATTATTAATTACTTGAAGATACATACAGAAAATATCGTAATATCAAGCTACATTTCAGTACATTTAAATATTGGAGCTGTTTTTGATTATTTATTTATTTATTGAATAAAATGAGTTGTTTTTAGTCTTATTAAACAATTATTTGAGTGATCAGTCATTCTTGCTGGCCGTTTCAAGTATTCAAATGAGCTGACATATTTAATGTAATATCTTTATCCCTACATCTGCCATTGTTGTTCATGGGTTTTGTAGATTAGTGGATAAATGCAGGGATCAGCAGTCCCAAACCTAATCTGATTTAGATTTGAATATAAGTTTTTCAAGACCATGATAAATAGACCCTAATTTCATTAGGCTTAAACTGTACCAGCAACAAAACGGAGTGTCTATTTACACCAATTGCAAATAGCCTGCCTTGTTGGCAAGTGCTATTGGCACTAGCTCAGCCTCCGCCTAACAATCCCTGGTTGGGCCAAACAAGATAAAAAAAAAGACATGCATGTTTCAATGTCTTTAGTGGTGTAGTCAGTAAAGTTTTAGACTCAAGGATCTAGGTTTTGACACGATCGACCTGGGTTCGAATCAGCTTTTTGCTGAACTCTTCTCCCTTTTCCCATCCCATATCACATTGGAAAGGCATTTACTTTCAATAAAAATTAAGAAAATGTTCTAAAAGAGGAAATAAAGTGCGTAACGAAATGTTTAATAATAATAAAAGTATTTATTGGGTATGTGTAGGTGTAGGGAATGCTTTTATTGTCCCATTAAGGCGGCACCAATTTAATAATTGTAATAAATAGAATCATTTAACACTTTATCCTGATAAAGCTACACTGTGTGATATTTTCCCCCATCTAGCGGTGTAAAGGTATATGACCATCCAGTGAATAATAGTTTCTGTTCCTCTCAATTCTGATTTTGTTTTAACTGCTACGGTGGCCGATTTAGTCCCAGATTAACATGGCAATCCCCCTCTTCACATTCGACACGGTGCCATCGAGTGTTAAAACGCGAAAGGCGAAGCTTGAATTTACGGGTATGTCCCTCTTTGGCTAATGTACTTTCAAGATGGAGGGGCAACATGGCGACCGGCATTCGAACCCTCACCCGTATGTATTTTCAATGGTATATTATAAACTTACGAGATTACTTTATTACTTGAAAGAAGTAAATATACATTAATGAGCACATATATTTTTGAAAAAACTAAGTGTTTTTAGCTAAGAAAATAAACAAAAAAAGTTACACAGTGTAGCTTTAATGTACAGCAATAATGAGATGCAAATAGTATGTATCTGTCAAAAAAATTATAAATAGCATCTAATTGCTAAATGCTAGCATCTATATATCTATTTACACATTGCAAAGAACTGATACTTTTACATGGTGTAAATAGAATATATAGATCACTATTTTCACGTATGATATTTCACGTAATTAGCAAGAAAATAGTATCTACATCTATTTTGCACTTAGTGTAAATATCGCTTAGAACATGTTCTTTTTTCTTAGTGTGAATAGAATCTAGTTGCTATTTCCACTTAAATACAGTTGTAAATAGCATTGGTGTAAATAGGATATATCGCAAATAGCCGCAGCCACAAATTAAATACATTTCTTTGTATTTTATTTTATGATTACATCATGGAAAACAAGTAGAATATACAAGAGAACATTGCTCTTGTCACTTTCTGGGACTGACTGAAGAGAACAAGCACTCAGCAAAATATTCAAAATAACAAATTCCAACCCTGAATCTGCATTCATTATAACACAGAAAACAAAATAAGAACTTGCTTCTGCTGTGTTAGGTACAACACTGTCATTTCATAAAATGATTGGAACCAAATCAGCTCTGCCCAAAGGTACCTTTGAAAGTGTGCTTAAAAGTACCCATTTAAGCTCAGAGTACTCGACAGAAGAAGCTGACAGATTGGATGCGGATGATTTGAACAGACACTTCAGAGGTACATTCTCAAGCAAGATGCTTATGGTTTCTTATGTGTCACTGCAATAAAAAGGCCAGCAACGGTTGTTATTTAAAGTCTTTTTGAGGTAGAGGCCTATAAACTGACAGCCTTACAATCTGTTCTCGCCACGTTTCCACACTTTTCTTGATCCCTCCTTTTGGTTTGTACATTATTTCACTATAGCCTCTTTTATCATTTTTTCTCTTTCATGCTCTCTATGTCTTCTAATACATTTGTCTTTGAGGAATGAGTTCTTATCTGCCTGTGTAAAGAGAATCTGCCGTCTTTCATCTGCTCTCCCTCCAACCTGCCGTTTATATGATAGGTATATGATGGAGGAACTACTAGCTCAGCATATTCAGCGCAGCAGTAAAGCACACCCGAATAAATAAGAACCCATTGGCGCGATATCGATGCGCAACACCCCGCACACACCGGAGTGTGTATTTGATGGAGGGTGACGCATACAATGAGTTTTATGGTTGATGGATGCTTGCAGTGGTTTCCTGGCAACTAAAGCACCATAATCAGAGCTGTAAATTACAACCTGAGTTCCTACATACCTGCAGAGAAGCCACCGCCTTCCTGAACCCAAACCACATGCATGAGTGGCCAAGCAAAATCACTGCAAGAGCCCTGTACCCATTTGCCTCTTAGTTACTGCTGCCTTGGAGGGGAAATAAATTCAAAAACAGTTTATGTTACATCTGAATGAAATTGGCAGTCTGGGTATTTGTTACTATTTTGTTCCTGTACCTCATTCGAATCAAACTGTACATGATAAGAGAAAGAGAAAGGGAAGTCAGTTGTCGTGTGGAGTGAAGTGCTGGTTATCAGCCATCTGTTGGAAGTCAAGGCCATATTTAAAGTTAATGCAAACATTTAGTGGTTATTGTTTGATTGCTGTAATATAATTTGTCATGTTAAGTGCACAACCCTATTTTAACAAAGTTATTGACATTTAAGATTGAACGTAAACTAACACAATAATCAGTATTTTTGTCTTGTTTTCAAATAAAAATATCTAAAATCCTTAAATGATAAATTGTTAAAACATTTTTAAACGCAATTTTGATAAGATAATATGTGTATTTGATGTGTTGTGTTGCTTTCAGACTTAGCCTGTATCATAATGTGCATACTATCCATCCTAAATAGAATGTGACATTAGTAATTCAATATTATTTAGGGTGGATATTATGCACATTGGGATCCAGGGCTAGCCTTCAAAGTTTTGTTTTTCTTATCCTTTTGGAACATAAACATTTTAAGTTTAAACCACTTGTTAGGTTCATGATTTTAAAAGAGAGAGTGAGAGCAATATTAAACCTTTTTTTTATTTACCATGACATTATAAGTACATTTTATAAATGATAATGATAAAAATATACTTAATAACAATGAATAATAAACTTCTTTTAGAAGTTTAACTTTTAGTTTTGGACTGTAATAAAATGCAGTCCATTTAGTTTTAATCAACTTTTAGTTCAACTTTAAATATAACTTTTTTAGTATTGTGTCAAATATTAAGTAGGACAAGGACGAGAGCCTTGAGAACGGCACGAATAATAATATCTTATGGAGGAACTACGGGAGCATAAAAGGAGGCAAGAACTTGCGAACATTCAAACTAGGGCTGTCAATCTATTACATTTTTTAATCATGATTAGTTGTACTCTTGTTGTGTGATTAACTGCAATTAATCGTACACTTATTGTTAAATTAAGCATGCACCATTTATCACACATTATGTGATCGCGGTGTTCCGTACCCGAGTACGCTTAAACAGGTAGTCTGGTGTTCATGCTAAGCAACCTGCTTTGATTACGCAAACAAACCCCAGTTCAGACCCTAATAATATAATATGAACACAGTCCAGCAGGGGGAGGGGGGGTGAACAAACTCTGGTTCAGTCCAGGCAATCGCACCAAGTGTGAAAGCACCCTAAGTTTGTTGTCATTAGCTATATCTAGCTATATCCAGGAAAGTAAACGATCAGAAAACTTTATTTTCTGCATCAAGGATAATTGGAGACTCCAAAAGGACACCAAATAACCAAATATAAGGAGTCCATATAATTAAGTACAGAGCCACAACAACAAGATTTAATTTTTCACGAGTTCAGCTGTGATACCGAACAGGCCACATGGAGACACTCCTAAATCAACCATTTTGACTTGACTGCATGAACCTATGATTACGAAACAAAACAACATCAATGTACTGTGTGAGATCCGAGACTGGTGTGACGTGCAGCTGCCGCTCATCATTCAATTACTCACCGGCCTTGCGTTGGGACCCACAAGACTGCGTAACCCCCCCATCCCACAAAAATATGCTGATTAAGAAAATGAACTTATTACATGACAGCTCTTTTACTCCAACAAAGAAGATTCTAAAGGAAGTGGGCTTGAGTATTGAAACTTTATGTAGTGAACCCGATTTTTGCATTCAAAAACTGTTGTACAAGTTTAAATATCTTTATGGTAACTCTCTCTTTACTCCTGTAGGACACTCTTCGAGAATGCCCGCAGGGCGAATACACCTGTAATCCCAGTCTACAATTCATCTCTCCGCTGTACTTTGTGAGCTTTGTGCTCACGGCCCAGTTTGTTCTCATCAATGTGGTTGTGGCAGTGCTGATGAAACACCTGGACGACTCGAACAAAGAAGCACAGGAGGAGGCAGAGATGGATGCAGAGATTGAGATGGAGCTGGCCCAGGGAGCACTCTGCTGCATCTTGGGAGGGGCATCTGGAACCGAGAGGACCGGTGGGGGGCATCAGGGGCCTGGTCCTAGCACTACTGTCCCACATCATTCCCAAAACACTCACCCAGGGACCCACGAGCCCAACAGTGCAAGGAAACTATACTCACCGGCCCAGGTAGGACACAGAGCGTGGACAGGGAATGGATGATGGATGGACTTATAAACAGATTATTGATGGAGGCATGTATTCATGAATATTAATATTTGGTTAAATGGATGGATGAATAGATAAATAGATTGGTCATGGAACAAGAGATTGATGAATTATTGATTTGGGTTAAAGGAAGAACCGATAGATCATCACTGTGATAGTAAATGGGTGATTTTTTTTTTTTTAAATGGATGCCTAATATATGGATTGGTTGTAAGAGGAGGAATGTATTGGTTAAGAAAAGGTTTGATTGAATGGATGGTCATAGTTATGGATACTGGAGGTTTGATTGATGATTGAATTGATAAAGAGATATGTTGAATGATTGTTAATGGAGGAATGAATTGGCGAATATATGAATTGGTTTAATGAATTCATGCATGAATGTATGTGGCAAATTTATCAGCTATTACTTCATTTATTCATCCAAGAATCCTGAAAAAAGTATCACAGGTTATAAACATTGATAATAAATCAGCATATAAGAAGGATTTCTTCAGGATCATGTGACACTGACGACTGGCGTAATAATGTTGACAATTACGTTTTAAATCACCATAATAAGTTTATATTTTGAAGTAAATTAAAAGAAAACCATTATTTTAAATTTTAATAATATTTTACAATATTACAGTTTTTTTCTGTATTTTTGATCAAATGAATGCTGCAAAATTTTGTTTACATACTATGCAATAACACATGCATGTGGGGGGGGGGATGGGGGTGGGGGGAGGGGGGATCACAGTAGATCAAGTGAAAAATACGTAGCAATTCATTTATTTTGTAACTAATTTTGTTCCTAATCAAATATGAATTTGATAATAAATCAGACAAAAAATACTCCCCCTCCATTGAACCGATTGGTAACGCCCAACAAATGAGTTGCACTTTCACCAAAGCAATGTGAGTGGTGTCTGAATGGGAGAGCACACGGGTAATGCCAAAAAACTGCACAGTGGACTATATTTAACTGCTGGTCAGAGAGGGATGCAAAAAATAAATAAAGCATGTACTGAGAATGAGGTATGAGAATATTGTGTAATTGCTACACACCACATGTATGTTAGCTAGATAATCCAATAATGTATTTAGCCATAAATATCAGTATAACAAGTTACCAAAGCAGCAGTCTGTTTTGCTAGTTAATTTTTCAATAGTGTCTGTAATTATCAATGACAAAAGTATTCACATCAGTGTTTGTTTTCTTCCTAAATTAATCAGACTTTTAAACTAACAGCGTGAATGAACGATTTAAAGGGTTACTTCAGCGATTAGCATATGGCTTTGTATCAGTAGAAACCCTGGAGTATATTCAAATGATTGTGCTTCCCATGAACTGAAACGCGCCAGACTGAATTCACTTTGTGAATGTATGCTGCGAGTGTAGTCGCGATTACCTCAGCTCTCATCACGAGAGCTCATCAGCTCATTTATCTGACTCCTGCAGTGCTCAGTGCTGTGACACTCGCGCGGTGACTCACTCATTATATTGAACAGACACGTTCAGTTTTTAATTGTAGTGTCTTCTCCAACTCAGTCACAGTAATCCAGTAGCGGTGGCTTTGGGAATGGCCTCAAAGGGCAGCGAAGCATTCTGGGGATTGTTGTCTTTCATCCCCATGAGACAAACATACATTTTCTGTCTTTTCTCCGTCTAGAAGACACCAAATTCAAAAATAATTTCACATTTCTATTACATTGATGACCCAGTTTAAATACAGATTCATCTTCCCAGCGCTGAAGTACCCCTTTAAGTGGCTCACTCATTAAAACAGTGAATCGCTGCCGCCTACTTGCGGTTTCAACACTTAATTTCTTTCTTTTAATAATCTCTACTATGTTAGAATTTTACGATTGATTATACACAAATTTCATAACGTTATGAGGTGTGTAATCTCTTAAAATGTTTTTAGAACAGATTCGAGGTAAATATAGCAGCAGGGTAGAAACGTCAGCAGAGGGAGAGGAGGAGCAGGTGATCAGGTAAAGATGCCTATCTATAGATAGATAGATAGATAGACAGACAGACAGACAGACAGACAGACAGACAGACAGACAGACAGACAGACAGACAGATAGATAGATAGATAGATAGATAGATAGATAGATAGATAGATAGATAGATAGATAGATAGATAGATAGATAGATAGATAGATAGATAGATAGATAGATAGATAGATAGATAGTAATAAAAAATTATCTAATAACATTATGCATAAACAAAAAAAAAAAAAAACAGGCATACCAACTTTTTTATTTTATTGTTTTTGTTGTTTTTGACCCATGCAGCCTTGTAAACGGCTCTTTAAAGCTACACTGTGTGATATTTTCCCCCATCTAGCGGTGTAAAGGTATATGACCATCCAGTGAATAATAGTTTCTGTTCCTCTCAATTCTGATTTTGTTTTAACTGCTACGGTGGCCGATTTAGTCCCAGATTAACATGGCAATCCCCCTCTTCACATTCGACACGGTGCCATCAAGTGTTAAAACGCGAAAGGAGAAGTGTGAATTTATGGGTATGTCCCTCTTTGGCTAATGTACTTTCAAGATGGAGGGGCAACATGGCGACCAGCATTCGAAACCCTCACCCGTATGTATTTTCAATGGCATATTATAAACTTATGAAAATACTTTATTACTTGAAAGAAGTAAATATACATTAATGAGCACATATATTTTTGAAAGAACTAAGTGTTTTTAGCTAAGAAAATAAACTAAAAAAGTTACACAGTGTAGCTTTAAGATTAGGTAGGAGCAGAAATTGTATACTTATCAAACACTTTACAGTCTTCACTGCATAAATTATAAATGAAATATAGATTAATCCTTATTAAAGTTACAAACGTTATTCAGTCAAGGTCAGTGAGTGATTTTCTCGTTGTCTTTGGTTCTTTGATTAAGATTAATCACAGACAGCATTAGGTTTATTAGGCTACTGTCAAGGCATGGCAAGTTTATTTATATAGCACATTACATACAACGGCAATTTAAGTGCTTTACATAGAAAATGTTTTAAAGTGATAGAATAATCACAACATATGCATAAGGAAAAAATACCACGTATAAGAAATAAAAATAACAATCATATTTATCTAAAGGCTAATACTATTCCTGACTAAATTTGGGTTCCTTTGTCTGAGCAGAAAAACAAGAGATTTTCAGTTTGTGAGACACTCTAGTAGCAGCCTGGCTTCCTAGTGACCTCCTGGCCTGTCACTTTAAGTTCTGACGCATCTGACACACATCCTATTTTATCTCAACTCTTTGTGTTCATTTAACACTTTTTAACTCATTTAAGATATGTGAATTTTAATTTGGCGATTCCCCCCATATGAATGTGTGTGTGTGTGTGTGTGTGTGTGTGTGTGTGTGTGTGTGTGTGTGTGTGTGTGTGTGTGTGTGTGTGTGTGTGAGAGAGAGAGAGAGAGAGAGAGAGAGAGAGAGAGAGAGAGAGAGAGAGAGAGAGAGAGAGAGAGAGAGAGAGAGAGAGAGAGAGAGAGAGAATATATGAATGATGCTTTAGATTGGACTCCCTGTAGCAGAATCTCTAGTGATTGCCGCATTTCTACTATCATGTGGTATATACAGTATAAGTAACCATGTATAGATAGATGATTTCTGGATGTTCAAAACAAGTTTGTGTATTATCTGTAGGGGTTTGTAATGATCATTTGTCTTCATGCATGAAAAAGTGTTAGTGCCCTTTGCTCATAAAGTATGATTTGGGTCTGCTAAAAAGGGCAAAAGAGGCATAATGAGGGGGAAGGAGAAGCCACAAAATGAAACGTTATCCTTATAGATCCTCGGGACTCGTCCTAGCTTATATCCTGTCGCCATGGCAACACATTGTGTCAGTCTGCAAAGGTCTCTTAGATATGTAACACACTAAACTACAATTAATCACCTTTTGTAATTAAGTTAAGGATCAAATGATTAACTGCTGAATCAAATCCATCAGTCCAAACCAGAACAGAAAAGTTACGCACATGTCCATGACTGAACTGCTAAAAACAGAATAGTGACAAATGTTGTGGTGCACTCATACACACACACACACACACACACACACACACACACACACACACACACACACACACACACACACACACACACACACACATGCCATGATGACTCACTGTCAGGCAGCTATTGTGGAGCTATAATTGTCTTTACCTGTCCATTTTTAGCTTCTGCAGCAGATTATGTAACTGCTGCGAGAAGAGGAAAAGAGGAGGAGGACAGAGAGAGAAAGGAATGGAATGCTAATTGAAGGGTTGAATTCTTTGCAATGTTAAGCACATGGATTCAGTAGTAAAGCTAGGTTTGTTTATGCGCCTAAATTGTAAACGTTTTTACATGCTCATGCATTCAGGTGTGCATGGGCAGTATAAATGGGAACATTTGAAGTTTACAAAAAAATAAAAAGTTCAGATATGAGTTTATGGCATACAATAGGGCTTACATTTTTTTTAAAGAAAGAAATTATCAACTAACCAGATTTAAACATTCATGTAACCATGAAAAACACTGAGCTGAGAAAATCAAAGGCTTGTAAACACGGGTAGTAATCAAGGGAAAACAGAACAGGGGTGGAGCAAATTACAAACCATGACAACAGATAATTGAAATAGAACTGAGGCAAAATGGAGATAAAACTAAACTAAGGCCTCTGAAAAAGTATGAGAGTTTATACTGAGAATGGAGGAAGGGCGGTGTTCTGGAGGAGGATGAGGGGCTGATAGAAGGCAGCACCACAACGTCCAGAGGTTTGGCGGGAGCCCGGTGGAGTCGTAAGGACAGTGGTCCCAGGTGGAGCTGAGGGAGGATCCAAGGTGGAACTGACTGGTCGACGAGCTGAGGTGGAGTGGGTGGCTGGAAGACCCAAGGCAGATCTACACAGCATTGTGGAGTCAACAGAGGATTGAAAGGAGCCAGCAGGGACTAAAGGTTGTCTGGCTTAGGTAGAGGAGGCAGAAGAGGGAGGCTGGGTGGGAACATCTGAGACACAGGATTCTTGGAGCTGGGAGGTCTTGGAGGCAGGGTGATAGTTCAGTGGTAAGAGTCTTCTCTGGCGCTTTGATGTGTGGACGGCTCTCGCTCTGGCAATGGCTAAGGTGAGAGGAGAACTGTATATTCGTGATTGGTTGATAGGTGGAGGGTGGAGCTTAAGGCCAAAATACATGTCAACATCAACATCAGTTTGGATATGTAAATATCCCACTAGAGTCTCTGGCTTGAGGAGGAGATGCTGGTTTGTCCATTGTTGTATATTGGTTGGTTCTTCTGTAACTTTCTGCACACAACGAAGGAGATTCACTCAAACTAACTTTATTTACAATTTAAAATTACTCAACTCAGGAATACATAAGAAACAACACTAACCAGACTTAAACATTAGTATAAATAATGGAGAACACTGAACTGAAAAACAAGTTATTAACAAATGGAGTAATCAAGGGAATACAGAACAGGTGTGGAGCAAATTACAAACCATGAAAATACGTAGATGAATGAACTAGAACTAAATGTAGACAATGAAAACCAAACTAAACAAGGAATGCATGTAACAATATCATGTATGTATATCATACTCGTATGGCATCTAGCTAGTAGAGTTTAGCTAAATAAATTACAGCAATGTTTAACAGTGTTGATAAACTTATCAACAATATATTTGGTTACAAGTTTGAAGGTTGAGCTTAATGATTGCAGTCAACATAATTGAGAATATGAAATGAAATTATTTATTACCACTATTTTACTCATTTATTTCTAGACCATTTTTAAGGAATGTAAACATTTTGTAAAACTTAGCCTGACAAGCCAGACCCACATCAAGATGTTTGGTCTGTGAACTCACCATTGACAGGGCTCAATCCGAGGGGCGGGATAAACGATTGTCTTTCAAACTCCCTCGGCACGCGATAGGATAGCGCTACACCAACCAGAGCAACGAAGGTGAAGCAGAGCTCGTTGATAAATTAACCTGTTAAGCTGACTTCCAAATTTTGAAAAAATCCCAAGAAATGTATACTCAGACTAAAACAAATACAGTTTGTGAATCCTTTGCACTAAAAGCATAATTATGGTCTCATTTGAAAGCAGACACCTAGCAGTTTACTGTAAAGTCAAAATGATAATATTTTTATAATCAAAAAAAGCTATAATAAGCTTCAAAGTTTTGTAGTTATTAGAAATTTATTTGTATGAAATATCTTTATGAAAATAAAATTGAAGTGGGCCTTGGAGAAATCTAGAAATGCACTACAGCTAAAGCCACAAGTCTGACCATGTTATATTTCAGATCTGAAGATGATCAGTCTAAAACTCTGAATTTTATTAAACGTTTTACAAGATCGTTTCATGTGATTTTATTTTGAGATATCTCTAAAATATCAACTGATGTTTATTGCCATGTCTTCTCAGCTTTCATTCAATCTATTGCCTCTATTGTTTAGAGGTGCAAACTGCCCCATTCAGTTTGTCTCCCCGGTACACATTCACACTTCTGCGGACTGGTTATGGCTCTTATTATTCTTTTGTCTGCATTATAATTACTAACGATTCTCTATTCAAACTGTTCTATTCAAACCTCATTTCTAAATCAAACCTCTTACTTTACCCTCACTGAGACTCTATCGAATGCATTTCGTCCAAATAAGCATTTAAGTAGTTTTACATTTAGAAAATGCTCATAAAAATAAAGTATTTACTCAGTGGCAGGTGCATCTCGGGCACGCTAGCATGTTAGCTTAGCACACAAGCAAAACAACAATTTATACGATTAAAATCATGTTTTATTCAAAACTTGCTTCATATCACTTTATAATTTATAAGTCGAGTGTTTTATATAACAATATGTGATCTCATGTAGCTTCGGGTCAAAAAATCTGACAGAAAATATACAATGCTAAAAGCTATGTGGAATAGCATTGCATTATAAATATCATCTATTATGAAACCACCCAACATGGCATAAAGAACACAGACAAACCATATATTGCCGCGATTGTGTGTTTATTGTCTTAAAACGTGTCTATCTGCATAAAATAGCTATCTCAGGATCACTAGAAAGCTGTTTTGGTCATGTCAGAAGGCGTTTCTCAATGTCAAGGAAGGATCCTCGGAAGCCAGAATTCTAAGGATGCCACGTCATCGACATCCGACGAAGGACTGTTCCAATGTCGAGGATCCTCGAATTTCAACCAAGGACTGAGTCCTTCGTTCGAAAAATATGTCATATACAGGAAAGGATGCATATGAGTAGCCTTCGCGCACTTCGCGTTCTCAAA
Organism: Pseudorasbora parva; assembly: GCF_024679245.1. NCBI lineage: Eukaryota > Metazoa > Chordata > Actinopteri > Cypriniformes > Gobionidae > Pseudorasbora > Pseudorasbora parva. Next base: position 30,196,058 of record NC_090173.1, read on the forward strand.
TCACCCACAATCCTATGCGCGCAGCTTCGCTATCTTCTGACGTTCCCGGAGTCGGAGCGTGAACGGGGCAAATATGCTTGTATCGGAGTTTGTAGATGGGAAGGAAGGAGGCGGGAACCGGCGAACGTTCAACAACTTTATTATAAATAATAAACAAAACGAAAGTAACACGGGGAAAACCCTCACGGGCGACTGCCCGCACACACATAATTAAACATAAACAAACCATAACATAAACTCCAGGCCTAGTCCTCTCTCGTCTTCCACGCTCCACATTTATACTCCAATCACTTTGCCGTGAGCCGAGACCGGTGTGGCGGCGATCAGCTGCCGCTCATTATCACTCCATCGGCCGGCTCTCACGGTCCCTCACCTCGCTGATTGCCACAATGCTTTTATTTACGTTACCAAACATTTGTTATAACCGTAGTAAATATACGTTAAGTTTAACGTTTAAATGCCAGTACAAATTACTACTGTATTGATATAAAAATATATACAAATAACGTTACACATAACGTTATTGATGGCCAACGGACATTTTCACTGACGTAATGATGCAATGACGTGCACTTGCTAGCCTGTTCCATTTACGTGTTCTCCGAATGCTAAAGAGGATCCTCGCCTAGCCTCTGAAGGAAGTGACTTGGAAGGATCAGTCCTTCCAAGGAAGCATCCTTGACATTGAGAAACACCTAGATACTTCCTGAATGTCACATGGTGTGTCTGTTCTTCGTGAGCTAAATATGGGGTGAATTTTCAGTAGTACAGCTTTCCAGCGCCCTCCGGCTGCCAGAATGAATTGAAAACACAGCATAACACAGTCTACTGCGCTCATAATCATACATCCGCGGATTTTGGATAAAGATTGAATAAATAATACTTCTCTGTATAGAAATTTGACTCAAACATGTGAGAATCTATCAATATTTCTCCACATCTGCACACATTTGAAGTAAAAGCCCTGAGGGAAGTTGTTTTGTCGAGTGTCTTCATGACGACCAAAGAGGAGTTTTTTATGAATGGGAGCAAATGACGCGCATATCAAAAGGTAGCGACGCCCAAGATCATATTCATAACTCCTGGCACATATTAACACATTACGGTCACTATAAGACTTTGAGAATAAAACAGAGGTAAAAAAATTAAACTTTAGTCTTAGATCTTTTTAATGATGTATAGTTTGTCAAGGTAATTACTTACACCTGATAGTAATTTTGAGCTAATTTAAGCAAAGAGAGCTTCAGCACGTCCTCGTCCTCGTGACGGTTATCAGTTAAACTTTTGCCATATCTGGTCGGCAAAACTCCGAACACATCTTCCCTTCTTAAGAATGATTTTAGTGTCATTCTTTGTTCTTTTCTTAAAGAAAAGCTTAACTCCAAGTCTTCAGTCGTGACCATAGCCGTTTCGAAAGCTGTTTGCCAGCTACTTTGTTTACAAGAAGCACGCAACTCCGCTCTATAAACGACGTGATTGGCCTCATAGATTGGCCTGGCCAACGTTTGTTTTTTCCAGCTCAGAAGTCTTTTGAGAGTTGCTAGACAACACTCGCGGCGAAATAGATTTGCTGCTGCTAGCTGTGCGTCTAGATTTCTAGGCTAGTTAAAAATACTTGTCAGTTTTAACAATTCTGAGTTCTCACAGCACAGCACAGCACAGCACACACAAAAAAAAAAAAAAAAAAAAAAAAGATTTGTGTATTTTGATGCTTTAAAGCCCCACTTGGCTACTTTTGCTCTCGGGGTCCCTCTACAGTTAGGAAAAAATAATGTCCTCAACTACTGTCGTAAGCTGTCATCCTACAACAGGGGATGCCATCGCGCGTGCATTTGTTGACATGACAACCCTGATAGCCCTGAACTAGTGATGCGTCGGTCGTCTCATAACCCGCGGACCCCGTATGTCTATTTAATGGTCGCGGGTGCGCGGCGGGTTGTAAAAATATATACAGTGGTGCGGTGCGGGCCAAATAACTTCATAAAAGCGTCCCGCGGGATCGGTGCAGCACTAACAGTTCCCCTGAAAACTGCAAGAGGAGTCCTTCTGGCGTCGCGTGTGAAATGTCTTCATCCCAGGTAACGTTACAGTCAGTGGCATATGTTTCAGCATGTCATATGAATATAATTTCATGGGTTTTATTTTTTTCAAACGCCAAATAATCACGATGCTCACGTTTACAAGCCAGCGTCATTATAGTAGTCTATTGGTTAGCGTTTTACAGAATCTATATGATACTTCAGTTCAATGTTTGAGTGGTAGCTCACCGTAACAAGCATGACAGCATCGGTCGGGCACGCCTCCTTCAGCTCACGCCGACGAGCAAACGCTGGTCACATGTTGATCCTCGTCCTGCCTTTAATCCCATCATTTTTTCATTTCCTCTTATTGCTTTCCTCCAACAAAACCTTTTCTTTCTTATTTGTCTCTGCTGCTTCGGACATGACTATATTATCCGACGAACAAAGTTGGGCTCGCACGTCCGAATGTAAGGAAGTGTGTGTGTTGGTGGAAGTGACGTATATGCCGTAAAGCAGTCGAATTTTGTAGTTCTTTTCTTTTTCTCGGGTTACTACCCGAAACCCGAAGTTTAAAAGTACGATTAAAAACGATACAGACCCCATCAGGCTATGGCAGACGTGTCATTCAACCTATTGTAAGTCGATTTATCATCACAAGAGTCTTAAAAAATATATTATGAAGGTTGAAAAGTTACCTAGTGCTGCTTTAAAATAAAACCCGTATTGACCCCATATGTGGGAGTACTTCATGGAAAGTACCATATCAGTCCAGTTAGTTGTTCAAGCAAATGCCTCCATGTTTGCTAATTAGAAGTTAAAAGGTATGGAGCCAAGAAAGAAAAGTCACTAAGGCCTTGTCCACACGAACACGGTTATTTTTTTATAACCGTGACTTTTTTTTTACACGGTTCGGCCGTTCGTCCACATGGAAACGCAGTATCAGGTCACTAAAACCGGACATTTTTGAAAACCCCTGCCAGGGTAAGGATTTTCAGAAACGTTGGTTGCAGCGTTGTCGTGTGGACAGTGAAACCGGCATTTTTGCCTTGCGACGTCAGAGTGTGCGCCGTTAATCGCTGTGTTTGACGTCAGATTGTTCGCCACTGACTGCTTTGTTGACAACCCTATAGTTGACGATTCTGTGTAATGGCGGACGTAGGCCACATATTGCTGATAGTAACTGTGCTAACAGGGCTGCTTGTATCATGTACACAGATACATACTCAGGTATATTATTACATTGCGGAACAGAGGCGTCAGAATGAAATTCTATCATTCTGATTGGCCAACATGCCTTTACGATTAGGGTGATATCGCGGCCTGCTGATGTGGCATGCTCTTGACAGCGCTTGATAGCGGGTTTTTGCGTTTTTATGTAGACGGGGATTTCTTTAAAACCAAGCATGTGTGGACGGGATTTTTTTTTTAAGCGCAGGTGGAAAAACTCTGGTTATAAAAATACCTGTGTCCGTGTGGACTAAGCCTAAAGCACTCAAGACTTTTTTGTTACCCTCATGTCTCATGTCTTCAGCTGTTGTAGTGTAGGCACATGTGCTGAAACTATAGCCCTGGTGTTCGCGTTAGTTTTTTTAGAATACTAAGATCCAAAGAGACAGATCACTGCCTGAAGAAAGCAATGTCCCATACCTCCACCTCTACCGGGTCTCAGGTAGATAGTGACAAACACACACAAACACAAAGGGACACACAACAACACAGACTACACAGCAACAGCTTTCCATGCAGTGAGCTCAGTCCTTATCACTACCTGCAGGCTCTAGGCTGGGAGATGGAAAGGGGGAGACAAAGAAACAGAGACAGGAAAGAGGTATGCATGACAGTCAGCAGAACAGGAATTGGAAAAGCTAGTTTGACTTCAAGCAGAAGCCATGTCAGCAGACTCAAAGCATTTCACTTCCTCAGAGAGAAAGAGCGCAGAACGGAAGAAGGATAGAAACACACAGAATGCAAACGTGTCATTAATGAGTTTAATTTTTGCTTAAGTTTGTTTTCCCTGATTTCAGCAGTAGTCTTCACAAAAACATTTTTCTTTTTCTGCTTTTTGTCAATTGATTACGTTTATCGTTTATTAATCGCAATTAATCGCACCCATGTCATTAAAATTAAACATACGTCACTTATATGTCACCCATCTCATTAAACACATTTATTTTATCATCATGTGCAAAGTAAATGGTGATTCTTAAAACTGTATCTTCTGCAAGCTTCAAGTATCACTGGAGACTTCAAAAGGACATCAAATAACTAAATATAAGGAATTTACAGATAAACACTTGGGAATTTGGGCCAAATTGGGAATGTGTCAGAGCACCTATAAAACTGCAGCTCTTGTGGGGTGTTCCCATCTGCAGTGGTCAGTATCCATCAAAAGTGGTCCAAGGAAGGAACATTGGTGAACCAGCGACGGGTCATGGGCAGCCAAGGCTCATTCAGGACTTTAAAGCAACAGTTGCTGATGGAATGGCAACAGCCACCGGAAGTAAACTGTTAATTGCCATAACCAAAGAACACAAAAATCACTAAGCAACAATAAGGAGGATGGCATAATGAATCATTTAATCAAAATTTAAACGAAATACAAAAAAAAATAATTTAAAAAAGCAAGAAAAAGGTTGCCTTTGCCATTATATTGCATACAGGTACAATTAAAATGTCACTTAAAGGAACTGTATGTAAGAAATGTATTTCAATTAATCATAAAATGGCCCTGATATGTCACTAGACATTAAGAAATCATGTTAATTTCAAATACTTCACTATCACTGACAACAGTAGTCCGGCTAGGATATTGTCATGTAAAGGTTGTTGTTGCATCCCTCAACTGATGTCGATGTTGACATGTTGTGTTTCATGTAGATTGTCTACAAACCGAAAGGTTTGTGGTTCAAGCTCCGGTTCCACCTGACCAAGTGTCGAGGTGTCCATGAGCACCTCAAACCAAAGCTCAGCTGCTCCCGACGAGCTGGATGGTGCCTTACATGGCTGACATCGCCATCAGTGTATGAATGGGTGAATGTGAGGCAAAAATGTAAAGCGCTTTGGATGGCCTTAGGGTCTGTTACAAGCGCTATATAAATGCAGTCAATTTACCATATCTACCAATCACGAAGTCAGTAGTGTTTCAGCATGCGGGTTGTCAGATCTGTTCTAGTTACCACAGCTGCAGATCTACAAACGTTCCTGCTGGATCCTGCAGCCTCGAGTCAGGGGGGAGGGGGAGAGGTGATAGTGATTGCAATACCAGTTTTACCCACAATCTTACGACCACTTCCCTTAAAGCTGCACTGTCATTTTTTCCATCCGCTAGAGGGTGCCTATTCAAAACGAAGGCGTAGTTTGACGATGTCAAGTTTGAGCACAGAATCTTGGGACATGTGGTCTTCACCTCATAGCCGGTGGAAAAGAATAGGGATAGGACTCATGAATGTGATTATCACAGTATTACAAAGTATAGTATAGTATAATTACTGTAGTATGACGTAGAGCAGGACCGAGTGTTGAGGAGCTAAGCAAGGCCACTGAAGCGATTGTTGCGCAACAGATGGCTTGCAAGCACCGGGACTTTAATTATGATGGGGTGGGACACAATCGAAGGCGCCATTTCTGCTTTTCATGAGTATGAGGTAACGCTACTCTGTTTATCATATTAGATGCATTTAAGTGTGCTTAAAATTATGTTATGACGTTACTCCGTGCATTCGCTCAGCGGCTGCTGTGACACTTGCAGCACACTGCTAAGAGTAAAGCGTTTCTGCCGACAAACAAAAACGGAAATCAAGGGTAACGCAGATATGCCACAATCGACAGGGCGACTCCCTCAGACGTCCCGGCTCCTTGGTTAAAATAGCAATTTTCTCACAATATAACACTGGCCTAGTGGTTTTTGGATATTTTACTGCAAAAATACTATACAGTGCACCTTTAACAATAAAATACAACATTTACTTATTTAATCTATCACATATTAATGACTATGACAAATCAGCTGTTTTCTTGCAGTAGATGGTTATTGTAGAACGTCATAAAGTAGCAGTTATCATCGCGCTTGCACAATAAAACGGCAGAACTCCGTGGCTGTTCCATCAGCAGCTGTTGCTTAAAATCCCTATTGATGCTGGCTTGTGTGGTTGATCAAATGGCACCAGGATGCACTATGGGAAGAAGGTAAGCCAGCCAAGGCAGTGTGATACTTTGGGCAATGTTCGGTCTTGGGTCCTGCCATCCATGTGGATGTTACTTTCACATGTACAGTACCACCTACCTAAGCAATGTTGCAGACCATATGTGTCCTCTTTCAGCAAGATAATGTGCCCTGCCACAAAAAAAATCTATATTTTATATTGGATGTGCTTCTAGGTACTGTGCCTAACAGCCACGTGATGCTGCAGAGGCGTGTCAGCCAAGACAGCCCTACAACATCCAGAGACTTAAGGTACTCAGGGCGAATCTCATCCATCCCCGGTGCCTTGCCACAGAGGAGCTTATTAACTTATTAACCTCGATGACTTCAGCCGGGTGATGGACGAGTCCCAGTTCATGCTGATGTCCTGGTCTGAGGTTGCCAACACGACAACATAATCTGCAAAGAGCAGTGACTAAATTGTTTGGTCCCCAAACTGGACAGTCTCCGGCCCTTGGCTGCATCTAGAAATTCTGTCCTTAAAAATAATGAACAGAACCGGTGACAAAGAGAAGCCCTGCTGGAGACCAACATGCACCGGGAAAAAATTTGACTTACTGCTGGCAATGCGGACCAAGCTCCTGCTCTGGTAGTAAAGGGACCGAACAGCCCTAAGCAGGGGGCCCCGGACCCCATACTCCCAGAGTACCCTCCACAGGGTGCCACGAGGAACACAGTCGAATGCCTTCTCCAAATCCACAAAACACATGTGGACTGGTTGGGCAAATGCCATGAACCCTATATATAGATAGGGCTTGTCCAGTGTTCTACGACCGGGACGAAAACCACACTGTTCCACTGTCCGCCGAATTCTCCTCTCCATTACCCTGGCATAGACTTTCCCAGGGAGCCTTAGAAGTGTGATCCCCCTGTAACTTGGAACACATTCTCTGGTCCCCCTCCTTGAAAAGAGGGACCACTACCCAGTGAGATGGTTTGCAGCCGAGTGTGAAGCGGCTGGGATGAGAATCAGCACCTCCAAGTCCGAGGCCATGGTTCTCAGTTGGAAAAGGGTGGCTTGCTCACTTCAGGTTGGTGGAGAGTTCTTGCATCAAGTGGAGGAGTTTAAGTATCTTGGGTTCTTGTTCACGAGTGAGGGAAGGATGGGACGGGAGATTGATAGACGGATCGGTGCAGCATCTGCAGTAATGTGGGCGATGTACTGATCTGTCGTGGTGAAGTAAGGTGAATCTCGCAAAATACTAGTCAATCTACGTTCCTACTCTCACCAATGGTCATGAGCTGTGGGTCATGACCAAAAGGACAAGATCCCGGATACAGGCGGCTGAAATGAGCTTTCTCTTCAGGGTGGCTGGGCACGCTCCCTTAGAAATAGGGTGAGAAGCTTGGTCACTCGGGAGGAGCTCAGAGTAGATTCGTCGCTCCTTCACATCGAGAGGAGCCAGCTGAGGTGGTTCAGGCATCTCTTCGGATGCGTCCTGGACGCTTTCCCAGGGAGGTGTTCCGGACATGTCCCACTAGGAAGAGGCCCTGGGGAAGACTCAGGACATGCTGGAGGGATTATGTTTCCCGGCTGGCATGGGAACGCCTCCAGGTTCCCCCGGAGGAGCTGGAGGAAGTGGCTAGGGAGAAGGAAGTCTGGGTGTCTCTGCTTAGACTGTTGCCCCCACGACCCGGCCCCGGATAAGCGGAAGATAATGGATGGATGGATGGATGGATGGATGGATGGATGGATGGATGGATGGATGGATGGATGGGTGGGTGGGTGGATGGATGGATGGATGGATGGATGGATGGATGGATGGATGGATGGATGGATGGATGGATGGATGGATGGATGGATGGATGTAGTTAAGCTGTTTCCAACTGTTTTGGCAGTTTAGACATACTGCTATTTGTTACACTGGTAAATCTTGCTAAAACTGAGCAGCAGATTGTGATATAGAGGTTTACATCCTGAGTTCAAGTGCAGTTCAGCATGTATTTATAACAGAACATATTTTAAATGCAGTGGGAAGTCACCTCCCACTCTAGACAACTCTTCTGAATTGTGCCTTGCTCACTGACACACTGACTGCAGCATTTCTGCTGAACAGCTCTTCTTATCCTCAAAGCACTTCAATTTTGTGGTCACACTTTGTGCCATGGACAAGAAAAGTAAGATGATTGTCTGAGTCACATGCTGTCGAACATTTTTTTTTACAGTAATCCATAAAATATGAGTAACAAAGCTTATCTCTGTATAGGATTTTATTTTTATTTTATTTTTTTGCCATGCCATTAGGCCATGTTATGTTGTTTATGTGCAGTTTGAGTTGCATTATGCCTTTTGTTTAAACAGATCAACACATCATTCTCATGATCAGCATTGTGCAAAACTGCTGCATAAGTTAGCTGAGGAGAATAAACAAGTAGACAGAGGGAGCGAGAGACAGACTAGGGCTTGTATCGGTATCGATTTTGCGACTGTCTCTGGTTGATTCATCTACCTGTACAACAACCTTCAGAAAAGTGCAAAACCAGCAGATGATGCTTTTCCTTGAACTCACCTGTTCGCGCCATGTGTTGAAGGATTTGCCACTGGGAATCCGCCAGAATTCTCATTAAAAGAGATGGTTTGGAGGTGTTATACTCCCTTATGCTTAGATTTATGGAGACCTGTGATTTGATGAGTGCTAAGTTAGCCATAGAGACATTGATACTTTCATATGCTGATTAACAAAATTATATTTTATCATTAAAACTACATCCTTGTCAATTATACATTTCCCCGCTCCATGTGGCTGATACAAATTATAACCCACGTTGGCAGAGGTGAGACTATAACACCTGTTAATGTGGCACTCATGCTCAGAACCATATTTAAAGGATTTTGCATTGGCCGCAATCAGACCTTGGGCCCTATCTTGCACCCAGCGCAATTGACTTTGTACACCGACGCATGTGTCATTCCTATTTTGCACCCGCGCAAAGCGCGCTTTTCCCTCCACAGAAGCACGTCGCTAAACTAGTGAATGAACTTGCGCTCCCTGGGCGGTTGAGCGCAAAAAAGGAGGCGTGTTCTGGCGCAAACAATCCCTGGTGCTATTTTGCTGTTCCATTAAACAATTGCGCCACTGACCAGAAAAAACCTAGTCTAAAGTCAGTGGCGCGTTGCGCGTTGTTCATTATGCTTTTTTAAGGGCGCATGCTTGACCATAATGTATAGCGTGCACAACGCGAATACACTTTGCTCATGTAATCTACACAGATGCAACAGTTATTTTTGCAAATCATAAATTGTTACACTAAAAAAATATTAATACATGAGATGACGGAAATCATTGTGGTGTGCCACAAAGAAGTGAAAAAATAAGCATAAATCTAGCTTACAAATTTTTCAGGCTAATTGTAGTAATTAAGGATCAGACCTGTTTGCCTAATAGTGGCAAGGCATATTTGTATATAAGGACATCTGACAAATTGGTTTGTCCGTCAAGAACCAGGGAAAAAAATTGACTGAAAAACTGAAAAAACTGTTTAACCGGCGCCTGTTTAACTGACGCTATTTTGGGTGGGTTTCTCCCATCCCCATACAACACAACTTCTCTGTCTTTCACTGCTCTTACAAGAACATCAGTCTCCTCGGCTGTGAACCGCTCCTGGCGTGCGCCTGGTAAATACGCCATAATAAGCAATCCATAATGGAACCTGCGCACCTGCTTGTAAAGGGAATGTTGGATGACGCTCTGATTGGTTTATTAACGTTACGCCCAAACCACACCTATGAATAATGAAGCTACTTCAGACCAACCCATTTTAAATTTGCGCCGGGCGCAAGAGCCATTTATCCCACCGGGAAAATATCAACAGTGCCGAGACCCGCCCACAATGTTGCTTGCGCTTCCCGCTTTGACACTTGCGTTTCAGATCGTTAAAATAGGACCCCTTATCTTTGTGGGTCATGGCTGGAATTGGTTAAACCTCTGTACTACAAAAGTGTATGCGATCCTATAACACCATGCACTGCTAGGTGCTAATATTATAACAGCCTATAGTGAGTTGATGTCAGGCCAAGTGTAAAGTCTTGCAGTCAAACTCTCATTAGAGCTGCTGAGGTGAACGTTATAGCTTTTCTGTTTGTTGGTGTTTGTAACGGCTCTTACTGTACAGTAAAGGCTTTTGTTCGACATAAGAGATTTCTTGTTAATAAGCAAGTGCTTTTAGAATTAGCAGGCAGGTCAGCCTGATCAATTTTCGCCCAACTCAGATTAGTCATTTCAACTTAATTGTTTATTTGTGTAGGAAATCAAAAGCATTTGGCTTCAACAAGCTGGCAGTGAAGCAAAGAGTGCAATTACCTGGGGAAATAAATGATTGTCATTAGGTAATGCTACATTATGATTGTGTTAAATTGATCCTTCAGTTGACTGTTTCCTCAGTTGCTCTGTTGGGTGAATTAAATATTGAAAGATCAGATCTTTATTTCTTCTTCCCAAAACGTATTTTCTTGTGGAACTGTACTTGCACACAATTTTCTTTTTCTTGATATTATAATTGAGTGATGTGGCATTTATGAAGGAGGCTAAACAAAGACGTTGATTGATGCGGGCGAAAGGCTTTTGTTTGTGTATATTAGAGCCCTCAAGTTTAGTCAAATTTCAAAACCTTTTGAGGTGCCCCAGATATGTTTTCAAACTTTTAGCACTCTCATTAGTGTGTGCGTGTGTGTGTGCATGTGTGTAGGTGGGTTGGATTTCTATTTTTGAATACACAGACCATCTCAAAGTGTACAGTTATAGATACATATATATACTGCCACCACAATGGCTATCAGACGATATTAGTCATGGGGCAATAATGTGTGTTTTGAAAAGTGACTCCAAGGGCAGCATATACAGAAAAACCAGCATCGGGCCCAATATGTACCCTTTGGGGAACTCCAAACTGTCAAATACCATTGGAACCATTGGAGGGCCAATGCCAATGCTGACACACTTTTCAGGTCGGGATAAAAGAATCGAGTTGTGGGCCGTATCTAAGGCAGCAGTCAAATGTGCATTCTTATTTGATATATTTTAAATCATTTACATGTTCTAGAAATAGTTAATTATTCTTGCTGATCACTATGCAGATTTAGTGTGTCCCCTTCATCATAGATTTTGGGAAGGTGTTCGCAGATCTCCAAACCCCCTGTCTATGGCCCTGCATTTTCTCAGTGAGTTATTGTTAATAACTCTGTGTGGTGATGTGTGTTTGTATCCCAGGAGAACTTGTGGCTGGACAGTGTATCTCTGCTTATCAAAGATTCATTTGAAGGAGAGATGCTGATGATTGACAACCTCTCTGGCTCTGTCTTCCATCATTACTCCTCCCCACCCGTCTGCAAGGACTGCAGGACTCATCCGCAAGAGGTACGGCTTCACACTGGAGATGTGTCAGTCATGTTGCAAATGCACTCTACATTAACTCTTTCTCTGCTAGGATAAAAAAAGAAAAAAGGTTGCCAGTCACTGCCAGCATTTTTGATAATTTTCTCAACATTTTCTCAAAAACCCCAGAATATTTTGTTGTATGAATATATCATGCAATATATCAAAAGAAGGTATGCTTTAAAACAAACAAGCAATAACATTTTTTTTTTTTTTTTTTTTTTTTTTTTTGTAATCAACACATGAATGTGGGCAAGTTGTGTTAAAAAAAAGAAACATTTTAAACAAAAATCAGGCTATGTCAGGATCAGATTTAGATTCACCAAAACATAGATGAAGTTGATTGAGTTCATCAACACCCCCAAAGTTTCACAATCATTAAGGGTACGGTAGGTAAGAATTGGTTAAAAAACTTGTTTTCCAAATTTGTTTTAAATTTCTTTATATATCAATACATAATTTAAATGTAAGTACTCTGAAAAAGAAAGCATAAAATTTGAGTGTCTGCAGACCTCTCAGGACTGTTTTAAAGACAGCATATTATTTCCATTCACTCCACCTTCTCCCTTCTGGACTCTTTCCAAAGCCACGCCCCCAAAATACACGAACGCGCCTCATCGGCCGCTCAGCTCAGCTGGAAGACACATTATTTACCTCAGAGGAGCGGTGTGCATGTAGTCACATCATGTCGGAAACACGTAATAAAAAATCTAACTTTATCAGTATGAATATAAAGAAATAAGTTGTCTTTTAGTACCCACTATCAAGCTAGAATACTGATACTTGTAAAGTTTAAAATATATTTTTGTTCGGTAATGAGCTAGTTATATTTATAAGGCAAAGCTAAAAACAGGTAACATAACATCAGTAAACATAGGTAGAGAATATAAAAACAAGGCGGAAATAAGTGGGCAGTTCACGGTGAACATGGTAAAAGAGTTCAGTAAGAGGGTAGTAGCTAAAGTCGTTTTTCAACCCCTTTAGGTCCCTCAGTTCTCGGGAGTGGTTACGCATTTTCAAACCTAAACCGTCAAACTGACATCATCAGAGTAGGAACGCCGTTTCCAGACCGGAAGTTACTTTTCAGAATTTGATTAAAGATTACAGCGACAATTTTTTTTTCTTTGTATTAACTTGGATGGATTAATTGTTCACTCTAAGACCTGTTATATGTGCTAACTAAGTAAATAGGGTCAATTTTGATTTCATGAGGATTTTAACCCTTCCTGGGTTGACATTTAATTTCAGTAATGTTAGACAGTTTCGATTTATATGCTATTTGATGATCGTGTTATTTTAGATGTGAATATGCCACTTGTCTTGTCTGGCTATCTCCAGACCAAGCTCAATTTAAAGCTACACTGTGTGATATTTTCCCCATCTAGTGGTGAAAAGGTATATGACCATCCAGTGAATAATAGTTTCTGTTCCTCTCAATTTCGATTTCGTTTCAACTCCTACGGTGGCCGATTTAGTCATGGCTTCCAGTTCGACCTCTTCGGTGAGTGTTGCTTCAAGTGATGAAGTTTTCTTTTGAAAACTATTATAATTTGCAGTTATTTAATTTGCCAAATGATCTATGATCAAATTAATCTATGTAAAATGAATAATAGTTTTACGTTTTTGTTATTTTTTTTACCATTTCATTGCTAACATCAGCTATCAGGTTCCCAGACGAATGCAAGCTATTCTTTGTTTTTTGTTTTTTTTTATTTTTATTTGCCCACAGTAAAAAAAATTACATTAATACCTTCGCAACACACAATATACAGTTCTATTCATGTTACAGAATATACAAAACCTAAAAAGACAGGAAGTAAAAATAAATAAATAATAGTAAATCAACAACAGCCACAGATAAACAGTTACATTAATTTAGAGCATCAAAAATAAAAAATAAAATAAATCAAAAGGAATTTTTTCAAAACAGATATTAATAGCAGTCTGATATACATGTTAATGGAGTTCCTTTATATATTCCCATAGGGGGGACCATATCAGCCAAAATTTATCGGATTTTTGATGTTTGTCGTAGGTAAGCTTTTCAAGTGGTAGCCATGTAGCGATCTGAGATGTCCACATTTTAAGAGATGGAGCCTGTGATGCAGACCAAAGTAGCAAAATGCATTTTTTAGCTAGGTATATCAGAACAACAAATAGTTGTATTGCATCATTTTTAAACAAGCTATTCGCGTTGAGATTCAATAAGTACAAAGCTGGGGTCATATCAAAGTGCAGTCCAAGAAGATCTTCCATTACACTATGTACTTTTTTCCAGTATGACAAAATTTTGTCACAGTACCAGAAACAATGCATGAATGTACCTTTATCTTTATTACACTTGAAGCACTGGCCCGAAGCATTGATGAAAATTTTCTTAATATGCATCGGTGTAAAATATATCCTATTAAACAATTTGAAATTAAGCTCATGGATCCCAAGGGAGGTACATTTAGGGTACACATTATCGCACACAGCAGCCCAGTCATTCTCTTCGATGGTTTGACCAATGTCTTTTTCCCAGACACCCTTCAGTCCCGGTAAGGCAGAGGTACAGTTGCTAGACAAGATGTCATAAGTCCTTGAAATTGATCCTTTTAAGCAGACTGGATTCAGTAAAAGATCTTCAATCTCTGTTATGACCACTCTTAACTCTCCTTTGTCAATCTTTAGTTTTAAAAAATGACGTATCTGAAGATATTTGTAAAAATTTGATTTTTGCAAGCTATTCTTAGTAAAGTTACTTTTATCAGTGCTATCGTTTGTTACGACCCCCGGTCTAGGGGTGCAGGGGTGAACATAAAAAAAACAGTCCCAAAACAGAGTACGTTTAAAAGGAACGTTCTCGGGTTCCTGATTTTAATTTCTTTGTGAGGACAAAAAGGTGAGTATTGCCACAAGTCAACAATGAAAAATAAATCAAAACTCAGGGATAACTTCGGGGCTAGGCCAGGCCAAAATAACAAACAAAAAGTAAACTAAATTATACCAGAAGAAACTAAATTCCCTGTCAAACGAAAAATAGAACCAAAGAAAAATACAATGTCTTACCTGTCTCCCTAACTAAACATAAACAGGAGAAAAAAGGTAATTAACAAAATAAAAGGCACCTAGCCCCTACGGTTTATAAATGACAATCAAACTAATGTTACCGTGGCACACATGCCACTAAAGTAACCAAACAAAAAAAAAAACAAGTGATAAAGGAGAGGGAGTAACTTAAATTAAAAGAACACCAGCAATGGCTCACTCACTAATAAGTAACTCATACAACTTGTGTTTTACAACAGTACACGAATCACACGGATCACTCTCTAGCTCTCTCCCTCTCCCGATGACGCGCATCCGCTCCTCTTTTAAAGGGCCGCTGCACCGCCGTGACCAACCAGCGCTCTCTGACGTCACGTCCAATTTGGGGCGGAACAACCTATTAGAAACAATAGGAGGAGAGATAGTGGGAAACAACGGGAAGAGAGAAAAACAGCAACACATCCGAGAATACAGTCACAGATGTAACACCCCCACCCATAAATGTCAAATTAATTTTGACTATAACTAACAACCATGGGCACGGGAAAGAGCATCTGCCACAATGTTATCAGACCCCTTCTTGTGACGAATTTCCAAATTGAACCCTTGTACCACCAGAGCCCACCTCATTAATCTCTGGTTGGAATTACACATGCGCATTAAAAACACCAAAGGGTTGTGGTCCGTATACACTGCAACAGGTTCAGAGCTACCTCCCACATATACCTCAAAATGTTGCAAAGCAAGAAGTAATGCTAGGGCATCCTTCTCAATAGTGCTATATGCTCTTTGGGCCTTTAAAAACTTCTTAGAGAAGTAGCATATCGGATGATCAACGCCGTTCGCACTTTCCTGTACCAACACAGCTCCACAGCCCAGTGCACTCGCGTCCACTTCAAGCTTGAATGGACGAGAAAAATCAGGTGCAGAGAGAACAGGCGCGCTGCACAAAAGATCTTTAGCTGTACCAAAAGCGTGGTCACACTCAGGGGTCCAGTTAAACTCTCTAGACGTGCTCAACAGATCGGTCAAAGGGGACACTATAGCGGAAAAATTCCTACAGAAAGCTCTGTAGTACCCAATCATACCCAGAAAGCGTCGTAACTCCCGCTTAGTCTTCGGTCTAGGAAATTCCATAATTGCTTCCACTTTAGCATTAACAGGACGTATCTGGCCATGACCCACTTGTTTACCCAGGTATGTAACAACTGCCTTGCCAAATTCACACTTGGCCAGATTCACTGTTAATGAAGCACTCTTCAATCGTGTAAACACTTCACTCAAAGTGTTAACGTGACTCTCCCATGCATTTGAATACAACACCACATCATCCAAATATGCCTCGCAATTACTCACGCCGGATAAAACTCTCTGCATAAGGCGCTGGAATGTGGCAGGAGCGTTCCGCATCCCGAAAGCCATGACGGAATACTGCAGAAAGTCATCCGGCGTAACAAACGCAGAGACATCGGAGGCCCGAGCAGTAAGTGGCACTTGCCAATAGCCTTTCAACAAGTCCAACTTGGTGACATAAGACGCGGCACCCACACGATCTATGCAATCCTCCATTCTGGGTAGAGGAAAAGAGTCAGGTTTAGTAACATTATTTAGTTTTCGATAGTCTGTGCAAAATCTGAACGTGCCATCTGGCTTTGGCACAAGAAGACAGGGCGAACTCCACGCACTTAAACTAGGCACAGCCAGACCATTTCGCAACAGATAATCTACCTCTTTTCTCATCTCCGCTCGTTTTTTTGGATTGACCCGATAGGGATGCTGTTTTATAGGTGATGCCTCAGCAACGTCAATATCATGGAACAACACATTTGTTTGAGTGAGTGTGTCAGAAAAAAGCGTCAAAAACTGTCTCAATAACAGAACAATATCTCTCCGATGAGAATCACCAAGGTAAGATAAATGCTCATGAATACCTTCCAATATTTCTGAATTGGAGAGTCTAGTTGGCACGGTCACTTCTTCCCGATCGAACCAACCGTCAAAATCAGTTTCAACAGCAGACAACACTAACGCAACGGGGACTGAATCGATCTTAGCGTCACTGGACTTTTGTACATACGGCTTAAGCATATTAATATGGCAAACGCGGGTTTTCTTCCTACGGTCCATGGTACGAATAACATAATCGGTCTCACTTAGTTTTTGCTCCACTGGATAGGGACCAGAAAACCGTGCTTGTAATGCTGATCCTGGGATAGGTAATAACACCAATACCAAGTCACCCACTTGGAAACTTCGACTAACACTACGCTTATCAAACCGCCGTTTCATTTGTTTTTGTTTCACCGCCAAATTTTCTCTCGCCATCTCGCACGCATTATGCAAACGTTCACGCGTCTTACTCATAGTCCAGAACTGAAATGGGCGGAGAACTACTACTCACTAGCTGCTCTCGAAGCAACTTTAGCGGCCCACGGACCGTATGACCAAACACCAGCTCCGCAGGGCTAAACCCTAGAGACTCCTGTACGGTTTCCCGAACAGCAAACATTACCAACGGTAATCCATCATCCCAGTCCCTGCCCGTTTCCACGCAAAATGTGCGCAGCATGGATTTAAGTGTTTGGTGGAACCGCTCTAAAGCACCTTGACTCTCGGGGTGATAAGCACTCGATAGCTGATGTTTGACTGATAACTCATGCAAAATCTGTGAAAATAAAGTTGATGTAAAATTAGAGCCTTGATCCGTTTGAATAAATTTTGGTAACCCAAAAACAGAGCAAAACCTAATCAACTCCTTCACTACTGCTTTTGCTTTAATACTGCGCATCGGGATCGCCTCAGGGTATCTCGTTGCCGCACACATGATAGTAAGAATATACTGATGTCCCGCTTTAGATTTAGGCAACGGGCCAACACAATCAATCAGTATACGATCAAATGGTTCATTTATCACCGGGATTGGACGCAAAGGCGCAGGAGGTATAATTTGGTTTGGTTTACCAGCTAACTGACATGAATGACAAGAGCGACAGTAAGCACTAACATCCGATTTAAGTCCGGGCCAAAAAAAATACCTCAAAATTCGCTCATAGGTTTTCCTAATCCCCAAGTGACCAGAAAGAACATGGTCATGTGCAAGCATTAAAATCTGAGAGCGATACCCTATGGGAATAACTACTTGTTGAACACTATCACCATTTTCCCATTTACGCATCAGTAGATCATTTTCCCAGAAATACTGCACTCTCTTATTAGCAACTGTCCCGTTATCCGCCGCAGCGATACACACAGTCAGTGTAGGATCGTTTCGCTGTGCACCCGCTAACTGCTCACGCCCTACTTGTACTGGGAACTCACAAGTACCAAGTATTTCAGCTTGAGTTGTCACAGGATCCGCATCACATACTTTATCAGTCACCCCCTCACTAATAGTCTGCAAAAAACTATCAGCTAAATCTACAGCTTTCTCTTCATTGCGAGCTTGAGCTCGTTACGACACATGTAGGAAATATTTCACAAAACTGAGGGCGCACATCTGTTTTCACGTCAACAACAGGGGAATCTATCACAATTGGAAGCGGAAAAACCTTCCCACCTGCCAAATCATTACCCAAAATAAATTGAACTCCTTCCACAGGGAGTTGGGAACACACTCCAACGCAAACAGATCCCGTTATTATTCCCGTTCGGAGATAAATCGTATGCAAAGGCACCTTTATACATCCCAACCCCACTCCCCGAAGAATGACATCAGAGCCTGCATACGAGTCGGGTGGTAGCTTCAGTGTGCTGCTAAGCATCAGTGACTGGGCAGCTCCAGTGTCTCGCAACACCGTTATTAACTTAGGGTCTTCATCAGAACTAGAGGATACCCACCCCGTGAGCATAAATGGCTGATAACACTTCTGTTCTGAAACTGGATTTACATCGTTTGTAACTGCACGTACAAAACCGACACTTTTAGGTTTAAACGAGGAATTCTTCTTTTTCCAAGCATTACAATCGGCTATCAAATGACCAGCATCCAGACAATAAAAGCACACCCTACCATCCCCAGAATGATTTTGAGCAGCCCTGCGCTCTCCGGAAGCAGCACCCCCCCGTTCTGTTTTGGCCGCATTAGTCCATCCTCTATTTTGCCCTTCAGCAACATGGACAGCAGCCCTGTCACCTTTGACCACAGAGGAAAAAATTGTCCTGTGAGTTAGTACGAATTCATCCGCTAACACAGCTGCTGCGGACAAAGACATAACTTTTTGTTCATTTAAATGAATTACAAGATTTTCATGAACACAGTTTTTAAAATCTTCTAATAAAACCAATTCTCTCAGCTCTTCAAAAGTCGTAATTTTATTTGCAACACACCACTTATCAAATAAAGTTTGTTTGTCCCTTGCGAATTCCACAAACGTTTGTCTATCTGTTTACTTGTACGCTCTAAATTTTTGCCTGTAAGCCTCCGGGACAAGTTCATAAGCTCGGAGTACAGTTTGTTTAACAACATCGTAGACTAAACTCTGATCCACTGGCAATGCGGAACAAACTTCTTGTGCTTTGCCGACCAATTTGCACTGCAGCAGGAGAGCCCACATCTCTCTAGGCCACTGCAAGGCAGCCGCCACACGTTCAAACGCCGTGAAGTAACTATCCACTTCCGCTTCCCTAAATGGTGGAACCAAATTAATATTTTTACTAACATCAAACATGGGCACATTCACTGTGTGCGTAACAGGACTGGACGAGGCAGGCGCAGTGCTTGTGGGCAACGGAGCAAACGAGGGAAATGCCACGGAAGCCATTGGTGAGACCGCAGCCGGCTGAGACAGACCGTGATCCCTCCGATATTGTTCCTTTTCCAACTCCAACTCCAGCTCTTTCAGCCTTAGCCTTTTACCCTCAGTCTCCTCCCGTTTCACTTCCAACTCTAATTCCTTCAATTTTACCGCCAGCAATGGATCTGATAGTGGGAACATCCTGGTGCTGCTGGGCGGCGCAAACAATGGCAACCTGGCAGGTACGGGGGAGAGTGGCGCAGAAAGAGGCTTTTCATCACCTATTACCGACGAAACAGCACTCCCAACTGCACCACCCACTCCAGCCTCCTCAGGTAAAATTTGT
Organism: Pseudorasbora parva; assembly: GCF_024679245.1. Classification (NCBI taxonomy): domain Eukaryota; kingdom Metazoa; phylum Chordata; class Actinopteri; order Cypriniformes; family Gobionidae; genus Pseudorasbora; species Pseudorasbora parva. The sequence goes on from NC_090173.1 coordinate 30,215,761, forward strand.
TGCAAAATTAACTCCTGACGCAAATGGTTTTTAAGATCTTTTTTAACGCATTTCGTGATACACTAATCTTAAAAAAATCAGCGATTCTAATCAAATCATCTTTACGGCAGCGATCAAATTGTTCCGCATTAGGGGCCAGTGTAAAAGAGGTCAAGTCAAACTCCATTTCCCACTCAAATTTGTTTTCCCCACACCAAATGAGAACAGACAGACAAAAAGAGAAACAAATTGTGGAACTTACCCCTCATATGCAGTCACACAAAAAGGTAGGCTAGATGAGACAGAAGACAATTTCTTACAATGACCATTCCTGTAACAATAAAGAAATAAATAGTCTACTGTACACACACAAAAAAAATAGCTTCTCCTTTTTCTTCCTCACAACCCAAAAAAAAGACGAGCCCCCAATTTATGTTACGACCCCCGGTCTAGGGGTGCAGGGGTGAACATAAAAAAAACAGTCCCAAAACAGAGTACGTTTAAAAGGAACGTTCTCGGGTTCCTGATTTTAATTTCTTTGTGAGGACAAAAAGGTGAGTATTGCCACAAGTCAACAATGAAAAATAAATCAAAACTCAGGGATAACTTCGGGGCTAGGCCAGGCCAAAATAACAAACAAAAAGTAAACTAAAGTATACCAGAAGAAACTAAATTCCCTGTCAAACGAAAAATAGAACCAAAGAAAAATACAATGTCTTACCTGTCTCCCTAACTAAACATAAACAGGAGAAAAAAGGTAATTAACAAAATAAAAGGCACCTAGCCCCTACGGTTTATAAATGACAATCAAACTAATGTTACCGTGGCACACATGCCACTAAAGTAACCAAAAAAAAAAAAACAAGTGATAAAGGAGAGGGAGTAACTTAAATTAAAAGAACACCAGCAATGGCTCACTCACTAATAAGTAACTCATACAACTTGTGTTTTACAACAGTACACGAATCACACGGATCACTCTCTAGCTCTCTCCCTCTCCCGATGACGCGCATCCGCTCCTCTTTTAAAGGGCCGCTGCACCGCCGTGACCAACCAGCGCTCTCTGACGTCACGTCCAATTTGGGGCGGAACAACCTATTAGAAACAATAGGAGGAGAGATAGTGGGAAACAACGGGAAGAGAGAAAAACAGCAACACATCCGAGAATACAGTCACAGATGTAACACGTTATTCTGTATATTGTACGACAGCACTAGCATAAGGCAAAGTTTACATTGTAGGCTATATCAGATTACAGAAAGTCTCGCTTAGAAACAGCTAACTTACACTAGCATTATCAGATTAGACTACATAAATTGTGTATACAGTAAAATAAATGAAAAATAACTAAAATTTTAAGTGCCTATAGCTTACAAATTTTAATACAATTAAGATATTAATCTCATGTTATCCGCCATAGAACACGGATTTATGTTACAAGGTAAACAATACTTTTTCATCATTGACGCGAGGAAAACTATCCTAGACGTCGTTCTAGTGTTATGCACAGCACACCATGATATAATTAGCCAAGCAACAATAAAACTTCCAATATACACAAATAGGCTGAATTAATATTACCTGCCGAGAAGAAAGCAGGCAACGTCGGCGTCCTTTTTAAAATCGTTGCTCCTCATGAGCTCTTTCCATCTTGGAAATGCCACTCCAATATTTACTTTTGTCTTGTTGATTTGCCCGTTGCATTGCTGTCTTAATTCTCTTTTCCGCTTCCTTGGCGACTCTGGCAAATATCCTCGAGAATAAGAGTGATCCTCCATCATCATATAGCAGAGCTCAAGCAATCCTCCTCTTCACATTCAACACCGTCTTTCGCGTTTTAACACTCGATGGCACCAAGCTTGAATTCACGGGTATGTCCCTCTTTGGCAAATGTACTTTCAAGATGGAGGGACAACATGGCGACTGCCATCCTAACGCTCACCCGTATGTATTTTCAATGGTATATTATAAACTTACGAGAATACTTTATTACTTGAAAGAAGTAAATATACATTAATGAGCACATATATTTTTGAAAGAACTAAGTGATTTTAGCTAAGAATAAACTTAAAAAAGTTACACAGTGTAGCTTTAAGATTGAACATTGGTCTGTGGAGTCTGCTCTGTATTTTCTACTGCATAAGAGGCGTGATAAATAAGCATATTTCAAATGACTCTGTATGCAATTGGATAGTTCTTCAACCAATCAGACCACAAGAGGGGTGATCAATGGGCAACAACCCATCGCTTCTCTATCCATCATCATGTTTAAACCACCAATAGAGCGCCAGGTGGATAAGGCAGTCTGTGATTGGTTCCCGCAAAAGTGTAACTGAAGCAGTAGAAATGAACAGGTTTCCAGACTGAGTTGCAGGGTGAAATCAAATCGCCGGCAGTTCAAGCTGGGTTTACCCAGACTACCACTTGCTTCTGCTGTTTCTTCGCCTGTGTTGTTTTTGTGTCTAAGATTCTGTACTCTTTCAGAAGATTCACAGTTGCTCCCCCCACTGTATAACAGTGAAAACATGGTTTGTCATAAATTTCAGTCAATGGTGGGGAAAAAATTAGACTAACCTCCAAACCCTTCAGGATTTCATTTGGAATGGCTTTTAAATTCAGTTTTCTGAATTTGAATTGTCTTAGCAAACATGATGCAATTTTAATTTAATGAAGAAGAATTCAATTAAATTAAAATTCAAATGACTAATCTTTATCTTGAAAAGCAACGTTTGAATTTTTAAATAACTTTTTTAATTGACTTTTTTTAAATAAGTTTGAAAAATCCTTAAGGTTTACACATTTATAAGCTTGCTGATGGATGGATGGATGGATGGATGGATGGATGGATGGATGGATGGATGGATGGATGGATGGATGGATGGATGGATGGATGGATGGATGGATGGATGGATGGATGGATGGATGGATGGATGGATGGATGGATGGATGGATGGACGGACGGACAGTACGTCATTTCATGTACACACAATTCACATCACAGTGACAGACCGAATAGGGGTTGTTCAGGAATTCAAGTGGTAACCTCCACTCCTGTCATCCCACCATTCTGCCAGACTGCCAGCAATGTCAGTCCATCAGTCTATTTCCATTGCCTTGTCTCTGCTCTCCATACATCTCTGATTTCCATGCTCTTCTCTCTCACTTACTCTGTTTGACTCTAAATATCTCTCTTCTTGAATAACCCAAATTTCTTCTTTGAAAAATCATCATCACATTGTCAGACATGCACCATGCTGTCCATAACAATTCAAGGTCTCTTTTGACAGTTTAATCACTCAAAATTCGCCACATTCTGCGCACTATAGCTGTTAGGCTGGCATATAGTAGAAACGATTTTAATGATTAAAGCCCCTCTCAATTCTCCTTACTATAAATTCTGGTCCACAGCAGATCCACATGGCTGAACTGGAGCAGGCGTCTCTGAGGTCAGAGCAGCTTTCAGATAAGTCATCCTCGCCAGCGCTGCCTGATGACCTCAGCCTGGATGAGCAGAGCGTGTACCAGATGGCTGCCAAGGAGGGCAAGGTGAAATTTCTCACAGAAAGATGATTTTGTCACAATGCTATACCCCCTTAATTATCTCAGTATCCACACTTATAATTTGAAATATACAAATCTATTTAAATAGGGATTCGCTGATTAGCGAAAATTATTTTCACGTTAAGTCCAATGACCGATAAATGGTTAATATTAAATTGTTGTATGGTTTTGTCTTTAATAAACTAGAAAAAAAATAAACAACGTCCATTTTGAGACCAGTCTCAAAAAAGATCATTTGTTTTTGAAGGATGCATTTATTTGATAAAAAATACAGTAATATTTTGAAATATTATTACAATTTATAATAACTTAACTCTTGAATTTTCAGCATCATTACTCCAGTCTTCAGTGTCTCATTATCCTTCAGAAACCATTCTAATAAGATTTGCTGCTCAAGAAACATGTATTATTATTAGTAGTAGTAGTAGTAGTATCAATGTTGAAAACAGTTGTGCTGCTTGATATTTTTGATATTTTTGAAATCTTTTTTAATATTTTGTGACATGTTTTAACTCAAGATTATTTTATATGATTTATTTTGTTTTTTGTTTTTTAAATAGAAATGATAAATGTATTGGATCCACTTTATATTAAGTTTCTTTAACTACTGTGTATTGTCAAATCAATAATTTAATAATAAAGCACTTATTTTGTACCTGTTTTATATGTTAAAAAAAAACCTGCATGTAATTACAGCTGTAATGTATTGCTGTAATTTCATCTATAAGTATGTATTGCACGTATTTTTTTACATAGTACATAGTAGTTGAGGACACTCTAATATAAAGTCTTTGCGGTCACTTTTGATTACTGTCATCTATCTATCTATCTATCTATCTATCTATCTATCTATCTATCTATCTATCTATCTATCTATCTATCTATCTATCTATCTATCTATCTATCTATCTATCTATCTATCTATCTATCTGTCTGTCTGTCTGTCTGTCTGTCTGTCTGTCTGTCTGTCTGTCTGTCTGTCTGTCTGTCTGTCTGTCGCTATAATCCCTTACATCTCAAACTATGATCCTTTAATTGAATATAATCAGTTAGGATGACCAGACTCGCACTAATTAGATTGAAGAAATCAAATAACTAGAAGCTGTTAGTCTCTAAATCCTGCAGTCTCATGGGGCATGGAGCTCTGCTGCACAACCAGCGTAGTTATTTTGCAGACTTTAAACATCTCTATCTATTTGTTAGAAAAACACCATAAAGGACAATATGCAGGGCAGATGGCTCAAAACCTAATCACACCTTAATCTCGTTTACTGTTATAGAGAGAAGCCCTGGATGGAGAGAAACTAAAAGAGTTTAGTTTACCACGAAAGCAAGATGTTAGCGTTTAAGAGTCCTTAAAGGCTCCTTGAGATACTGAATGCTCATGCTAATGTTTTTGTTCAGGAAAGGGACTGTGATGAGTGTCTTACCACAGAAGAACCAGGGGGGAGAGGTCACAGCAGGTTACGACGACCCTCACGGGTTCACAGCTCCGGAACAGAGGATGGGGCGGAAATACATGGAGGCAGTTCTCAAAGTCCACATCACAACACACCTGCTCGTCACAGCATAGGTAATGCGGCACCTTCACTGTGCTGCAGGAGTGATACTGGAGAACAATGCGAGAAAACTGTTGTGCGCATTAGCACTCAATTTTGCTTTTAAAATATTTTCAATAGCCATCCAAAGACAGCCGTCTCAGTGAAAATTTTATAGATGTCTAACCATAGTCCAAGAATAGACTAGTCATCTAGATAGAACATGAACATGTAAAAGAAATTAAACTAAGTGTTTTTTTTTTGTTTTTGTTTTTTTTTTGGCAAAAACAACATGTAACCAAATTCAAGGTTATTTTGGCTAGAAGTGATTTACTCAGAGCCGGACTATATCATGTCTATGTCTGCAGCGCATGCTGGGAACTTTTTGTTCAGATGTCTCAATTTTGAAAGTCGGTACAGCATTTGGACATCTAAGTAAGGCAAATAAAATTATGATTGAATTCTGTTAACATATTTATTATTGTTCAGTACACAGAAAACTCCTACTAAAAAATTTACATGATTATACAATTTACACAATAGTTTTTTACATTTGTTAGAAGAACTTTTAGACCATCCCACAAAATGTTTAATTTGAATTAGAATGACAGAAAGAGGAATTAGTTTAATAGGTATTAAAAGAAATTCAACTCTGTGAAGCTGCTTTGAAACAATCGTCATTGTAAAAGCGCTAAATAAATAAAGTTTATTGATTTATTGACTGTATGTAACTTCTCCATATTGTATTTTTCCAAAAAAAGTTTTTCTTTGCTGGTAGGGACGTGAAAATATGTATTCATTTTTTATATAAATGGTCTTAAAAAGGTCTTAAAGAGATTTGAAATTGACTTGAAGAAACCTGTAGGAACTCTACATTATGGAAAATGAAATGTTCTTCTAACCTGATGGTTTTGCCAAAAGTTATTTTCTGTGTAAAGGTTCAGTTCTGTGAATTATTTACAATTGTTATTCGTTTGAATTCTATATCCGTAAATGTACACTCAAATTACCCTTCTGCATCCTGTTTGCTACCTCAGTTTAATTTCAATTCGATTTCAGTAATTGAATTTGTGTGCAGGTGGAGTCCCCTGTAGCAGCGGTAATCAAGAGGGCCCAGAGGTTTCTGGAGGTTCAAGCCACTCTAACACTCTTATTCATCTCCCAGCTGAATTCTTCCACCCAGCTGCCGTGGTCCTCCCTGCACCCTTGAGAAACCGACCGGGACACAAACCAAGAGGGCTCCGTCTAACTTCCCCAGCCTCATGGGCATCTCTACGCTCTCCTAGAGCAAACAACAGGCTGCTCACCACACAGGTATGTTCCAATGGGGAGGGGCTCCAGGAGGAGATCCTTACCTCCTATAAGTACCAAAAAATGAATTTATGGGGTCCTATATACTAGAAACATAAAATCACAACAACAATATTTGGCATTGAGTGCTTTTTCATGCACCCTCATAATTTGATTATAATAGGATTTTGGCAAAATTGTGATTCTCATGTAAACACAATACTTTGATTAAGCTCATAATCGTAGTAACCAAAATCACATTAAACTATGTTGTGAACGCTGATAATAATCGCAATAAACAGGCATGTAAACGTCTTAAACACATTATTATCATTCTGACCAATGTGCATATGTACACGGATGCCGTATGTTGTTCACAGCTTCACACAACTCCGTGAATGAACTCCGTGACATTGTGATATTTTCTCTTCTCCAAATCACTAAACTCTGTCACCACAACTTGCTGAGCAGTCTCTGCTCCGTATCGCCATTCTGACAGCGCGAAGACATTCACAGCGACAAATAATATCCAGTGCGTCCATGGTATAACCATACTTATTAGTGAATAATCAGAAGAATGGAAATTGCATATAAACTGAAGGGAAGAGTTCTGCTTATGTCATGTAAACAACTCTGCCATTGAGACCATACTCTGATTATTAGAACTTTTCCGTTATTTGTGAGAAAATGCTTTCTAGGCCAAAAATGCAATTTTCCGGGTTTTCACTGTTAGACGCTAGGGGGCGCTATTACTCATCTTCTGAATGAGTACAGCATCTCCTGATCAAAACACACGCGAATAAGACGCAGTAAAATGAGCGATCGTATGTAATCATATGCATGAAAAATAACATGATCATCCTTATTAAACAGCATATGAATCGAACTGCCTAATGCCACTGAATGAAATGTGGATCCAGGAAGAGCTACAGGACTGTGCAAGCATTAGGAATGTTGATGGACTCTATCTACTCCATCTGTGTTTGATCGTCGCTCTTGATCGCTTTTTGTCTTTCACAAAAACGGGATTTTTGTTTAAAATATTTAGTTTTAAAATGAGACATACCCTTATACAACTGTTGATAAAACAGGAATGCAAGAAGCTAGAATAAAACATTTTTTTTGTTTAAAAGAGGGTCAGCTCTTTCTTTTGATATATTGCATGCGCAGATATTCATAAAACAAAATATTCTATGATATATTCAATTCTGGTGAAAATGGTCAAACACCCTGGCAGTGGCTATCAACTTTTTTTAAAAACACTTGCGTGGAAAGAGTTAACTTGATCCCAAAATTCAAAATTTTAAAACAAGCAAAAGTTGTTGTTTTCCGTGAAAGAATCCATATTTTAAACGAAACGTATTCTAAATCAGTTTATCGATTTCAGAAATTGGCATACAGTTTTTTTTTTAACCATTTCTAACATTTAGGTTAGAAAAATCAAGTAAGTAAATAAGAACCATAGTTGTGGGGTATATAGTTAGTTCACTGTTTGTTTTAGGGGTTTTTTATGAGTTGGACCCACCAAGAGCTTTGACAGAGTACATATATGTACAGCTTAAAATAATATGACCTCTATGTCCTCAGTATCCATCTCACAGTGACTCCTCCCTGGCTACGGGCAGCTCAGAGGGCAGTCTTCCGACCACCATGGAAGAAGGGCTCAGTTTCAACGTCTCCAACCCCCAGCCCCTTCTGGACACGTTCCTCGACGACCGAGCCAGTCTCTCCACAGAGACCCTGAGACCCAGTCCTCCAGTCACCCAGAACCTCCAAACCATGAGGGGGCACCAGCGCAGCAAGAGCAACTGTGAAACGAACATCAGTGCCGGATGCACTCGACAAGGCTCCGATGAGGATGTAGGGATGGTACGGTGCGGCTCTAACCAGACGTGTGACAGCCAGCAGCTCTCAGAGACGCCGAGCAGCCTGTCGCTCACGTCACTGCTTTTTCCGAGCTCTCTAGCACCCCCGTCTGTGAAAAAATGCAACAGTACGGGCAGCTTAGACCAGGGGACTCTCACAACCCAAGAAAAGGTGTTTGCAAAAGAGCCCCTGGGTAATATCACCAGACCCTGGAAAGAAAGGAAGGAAGGAGAAAGAGAGAGGCAGTTCGAGGCAGCACAAGGAAAAGACGGGGAAAGTACAAGCCAAATAACAATTGTGGGCTCTAGAAAAAAAAGATGAAACTCTATCTAGTGTTAGTTATTTCTGAAGCCCACTATTCAATCTCTGTTTTTTTTTCAGGGAGCAGTCTGACATGTGGCATTCCATCTCAAAGTCTTTCTCTATCTCCCTGTTTGCATTTGTGACCTGTTACCATTTTGTATTTGCTCGTGGTTAACGTCTGACAGGATTGTAGAGAAATTGGAGGAAGAGACTTGAGAGAAGGAGTTGGCCCCTCAGCGCATGACTTGACAGAAGGGGAAAGTTCAACCAGCTGCCTGAAGGATCAGTTCAGGAAACAACGTACTGTAAACGCAGAGCTTTCCGTATGCTGGAAATCTGGGAGTTTTCTTGAAAGTTAGTTTAAAAAAAAGAAAGAAATACAAATGTATATATATATATATATATATATATATATATATATATATATATATATATATATATATATATATATATATATATATTTAGAGAGAGAGAGAGAGAGAGAGAGAGAGAGAGAGAGAGAGATTGAAAGGGTACAGTAGATTTTTTTTTTCTCTAAAAGAGGACATGCCGTGTTGAATGATTGAATTCAGTTAAGTATACACTTTCAGTAAACACGCTTTTTTACAGGTTATCTGTTCATTTGTTATTTTGTTTGTTTGTTTCCGTCTGTAGTCTAGTTGAGGAAATAGAAAACTGTTCCAATGTCAGCCTGAAGCAAAGCTTTCGTTTTAGAGAGGGACCAAACTGAATCTATCTACAGTTTCATCTATCTGTTTGTCTGTCATTTTATTTATTTATTTATTCAAGTTCATTTAAATTATTGTTTATATATTTATTTAAAGAGCAAATGTAGAAATATGTACTATCCTACCTTTTGCATTAGGATGAAGAAAATATGGACACAAGGACAAAGAACAGTCCTCTGCATGTAGGAGTCTCTCTTTACAAAGAAGTTCAATGTAACGATTACTGAAGATGTCAATGCTGGATGAAAGGAGTGCTGTTTTTACTCAGATATTTTTTTATTGAAATGCTCTGGGTCAAGGAATAGGTGACTCACATTGTTGTGGTCACTTTTGTCCTCCCCACAACCCAAAAACATTTCTATGTGTGACTTTATTATCTGCAAGTGGCTTCCATTTTTATAATTTTGGCTAAGTGATGAGGACGTTTTGTATGCTCGGGTGAAAAGATCCAAGCAAACAAAAAAAAGGATGGAAAAGGGATTTTAGACTGTGGATTACATGAACTCGTGGATGTTTTGGAGGTTGAACAGCCAAAGGATGAGCAGGCCATGGGATTTAAATGCTTTTTCAAGAACCCAGGAGGCTCTGCATTATTTTGGTCCTTGGATGGCATGTCAGATGAAGAAAACACAAGACGGTGGTGTTTAGCTTTTATTTTGACAAAACTAGGTTGATTGGATTTGCAACTGAATCAATTATTTATACATGAAATTTCTTTAGCATGGTTACTGGACTGCAGTAAGGCACCTCTTATTTATTATTCCTCCTCTTTAAAAAAAAAAAATTGCACTTGTTTGCTCTTTATTTCGTCTAGCTTAGACTTTGTCACTGTATTCATGTGCAAATGGAGCAACTGTAGGTATAACACTCCAAATATCCAAATATCTTTAGTCTGCCGTAGTGTTTAGCACCCCTGGTGAGTTTTCTTTTATAATATTCTTGTCAAATATCACAATTAGAAACCTTTTGATAAACTTCATTGTCCCTTGATTGGTAGTGACTGTCCATCCATGACGTCAGGGTCTCTGTACATTACATCAGTTGTGTTGTGGTTTAGTCAGGACCTAAGTGCGGGATTGCCATTTTAATCCTGCCTATTCCATTCATGGAGCCACCGTTTTAAAACGAGGAACACTGAAGTATTAAAGTTCAATCAGCAAAACACAATATCAAAGGGCTTACTTGGTTTCCAAGGTGTTCTTGGATCTCACAAGACAATTTTTGCTAATAGTGCGCAAGACTTCAAAGGTTAGTCTGACACTACAGCAATAAACAGTAGCTTTGTGTGCCCCACGTAAACATAATGATGTCAATGTCTTTTTTTCCCTTCTTCGAGTAGAGTATTTACCCCTTGTTTACTAGCCTAAGTAACAATACCTGCACGACGTGAGGGCTGATCACATTACATAACCATTCGATTATTGGGGATTGATGTGCTGCCAATGGTTCAGATGAACATATGAAGTCATTTCGAACTCAGGACCTTGGAAAATACCACTACTGAACGCCCTGTGTCCTCAGGGAGACAGATGGCTGGGGGGGAAGAGGACTGTACATTAAATGTTAATGTTCATTTGATTTGACTTTGCATTTAATGCTCTAATAAGCTTGTGTTATAGTGCATCATCATTATAGCAGAAGCGGTACAGAGTTTTATAAGAGTAACAGGTAAACTAAGAGTTAGTTTGAAAGTGTATGTAGCTTAAAGACAAATCTGACAATGCATTTAAGGATGGATGCATATATTACGTTTTTGAAAAGTGTATGTGGGTGTCATGTTAAATGGTCTAGAGTGATGGGTGAGGATTTTATACAAAACTCAATGTGTCTTGTCACTGGGTTGAACATATGTATATATATTCTTTTATATATCGAATTGCATGTGTGCTCTGACCAATGACAATGATACATGCATTTTAGAATGGATGAGACTTGAAGGTTTATTCTTTTTTTTTCACCCTCCCTGAGGTCTTCTTGAATCTGTATTAATGTAAAACATAATTTCCCTTTGTTTTATTAATGAGACTACAATTTCTCATTTGACAGCTGTGGTCTTTTGCAGTTTGGGCTCAAACTGTTTTCTGTGCTAGCTTAGATCCCTTATCGAACCGTTAGTTCTGGTCCTCTCATTTGATTGGCTGTGCTGAGTACTGATATTTCACTGTTTGTGCGACTTCGCTTGTCTGTTTGAGTCATTCCAGACCAGAGCATGTGAGTGGCATAGACTGAGTGGGATTGTTTTGTTTTTGTAAGTGTGCATCAGACCAAAATTTATTTGAAGCGCAGATGCTGGATTGGAGCTGGAAAAATCTGTGATTTATGAGGAGCTTTGAGGAGGGAGGGAAAATATATGTCACTTTATTGTACTCGCATCCTTTCTTCTGATGTGCACAGTATTTGGTTGGTGACACAAAGCTTTATGGTTGGGCTTTTTAGGAAGTATTTCATAAAAATGTAATTAAATTAAACCTGAACTTGCTTGATTTTGAAAGGATAGTTCAAACACACCCACCCACCCACCCACACACACACACACACATACACACACACATATACACACACACATACACACACAGTGTGGCATTTTTATTATTTAGTTATTTATTTTGCTCAACTATGGCTTTAACTACTTGTGTAACATTTTCGTGAGTAAAATTAATTGATTTCCCCCTCTAAAAGAAGCAATAAACTCCATGTAGCATGGTCTTTGAGAAATTGGAGGTGGGTGGAAAGAGACAGGAGAGGTTTTGACAGTAGATATGCTGCTAGTGCTATGGCATGCTTGTGTGGTCGGTCAGAAAGCTCTGAAGCGGAAATGCATGGGAGAAGTGTTGTTTCTCAACACCTAAACCATCTCTTCCCTCCAGCTATCTGTCCTTTAAATGTCAGCTGCTCTGCTGCTCCAAGTCCTGACCGCACGCTCGTAGGGCCTTGGCGTCGCCAGCCTCAGGAATCTTGGGAAGCGGGCTGTCACACCACTACACAAATCAAGAACCCTCTGAAGGGGTAGCACTTCGGAAGCTGCAGTTTGTGGGGGTTTTTTTAAACACTGGTGCCTGGGAATTTCTTGAGGTCATATGCTTAATATTTGACTCATAAATGTGCTCTTATCTAATCATTACAGCTTTGGAGAGTGTCGGTTAGATGTATGGAGAACCTCTGTCATTGTGGCTGCATCAGTGTTTTATCTAGAGGTTGAGTAATTACTCTCCCGTTTAACTGGAATAAAGCAAGCGCTAATCTCTACAAAAGGCATACAGGTGAAATAAAGGTGATCCTCCCACTTAATGACAAAAATGATCTTCAGTAATAACCAGGGCACCTCTGAGAGGAAAGTGAGATGGAAACCCTTGTGGCATACTGTATTATATGCACCTCTCTGTTTTTGAAATGAAAAGGAAGAGAGATATGGTTAGAATTACTTCGATGAGTTGTATTTTTGGACTAAATTGCAAATGTAGTCCTGATCTTCGTTTGTTTGAGTCTCTCGCTCTCTCCTCTTCTTATTTGGTTTGTTTGTCAATCACTAAATCAAGGCACAAGCTCTCAATCATCATAGAGCACAGCACTTCACACACCTGAAATATGGTAGCCCACCCAGACACACATACACAAACAAGAGTTTCATCAAGGTGAAATGAAGCAAATCACTCCTGACATTACACTCGGATACAGTTACTCTACTACATTTAATGCCAATAAGGAAAAAAAAGGCGAAAATGAGAGAAATACACAAAACAAAAACACTAGATACATTCCGTGACTTCAAAGGTGAGAGTAATCTGATGTGCCTGTCAATCTGCTCCATTAGAAGCAATGCTGATACACCTGCACTCCACAGCGATAGCTGCCGTTATCACCCTGCTAACTGCAAATGATAAAATGCAATTTTTATATCATGTGTAATCATCTTGGTCATTTAATAGAAACTAGTTGCCATGAGCATGATGCCATTCAAATTCAAGTTTGGAAACAAAAAGGAACCCTTACCTTTTAATGGAACTCTACACTGCATCATGGCGTTGACGCTGTGGGAATGCCTTCCATTTGCACCAGTGTCTGAAGCACACTTCAAAGCATCCTATTGGCCAATGGATTTATGCTGACGAAGTGTAGCGCCAAAACATCCAAACCGTTTGTGTTGCGGCAGGCTGGTTCAATCTGCACACATTCATGAGGCTTTACATTAGGACATAGATTCGACCCCAGGCTATCACGTCCTTCTGGGTCAATTCGTTCAGTGGTCCATTAGGTTTGTGTATATTGTTGAACAACTTCAGATTTTTTCAAGTCGACCTCAAAGTAATGAAAGTTGAGTCGACCAGTCGTTGATTACCTCATTTAATGAACAAATAAACCTGAACTTCGAGCTGAGACTCTAACAAAGATTGCCTTGTGCACAACGATGGCATATAACACATTGCTTGTGAATAAGAGCTTATTTTTTAGCCAGTTCTTTTGTCTTTAGGTCATTATATTTCTCACAGATTTCAGCTTGTTCTGACTCAGATATAGAGCACAGTAAAGATTACATTTATTTGAATGCATTAGTGAGAGGGCAATTGCGTGTAAATTTAGAATACCTGTCTGCGACTCTACCAATAGTAAAATGGTGTGTTTTATTTACTAAAAAATATATGCTAAAATTATTTAAAGGGATAGTTCACTTTAAAATGAAAATTCTGTCATCCTTTACTCACTCTCAAGTTGTTTCAAACCTGTATGAATTTCTTTCTTCAGCTGAACTCAAGGGAAGATATTTTGAAGAATGTCAGTGACCAAACAGGTAACTGGAGCCATTGACTTCCATAGTAGGAAAAAAATAATAATACTATGGAAGTCGATGGCTCCAGTTAACTGTTTGTTTACTGACATTCTTCAAAATATCTTCCCTTGTTGATGAAAGAAATGCATACAGGTTTGAAACAACTTTATTCAAATTTATATGAATTTTCATTTTAAAGTGAACTATCCCTTTAACTGATAAATCACAGAACATTGTTGACAATACATTTCTGTGTTATTGAATGTTTCTCTGTTTATGCGATCTGCTCATGATGAGCTACTGTCTGTAAGTGTGTTACATTTGCAGCAGGGTATTAGTTTAGAATGGCGATTAACTTGCATTCACAATAAGCTGTTTTGGTGTGCTCTCAGAATGCATTTATTTGCCATCTTATTTGTTTGGAAACGGAGTGGACTTCAAAGGTTTCTTATCCTGTTGCGCCCTCTATAGGTCATGATCAGTGATGTCTGTGCATCACTAGTCTGTGCAACCCCTAGTGTATATACGTAACAGAGGCCTGCTAGTAGTCACTGCGAGTAAACCTCACTCCTCTGACCTCAAGAGATGCTCCAGCGACTGACGCTAGGGGTTGTAGCCTTTAGCCTCCTTGTTAGAGTGTCACTCTCTCATGCCGGGGGACCCGGATTTACATATGCATATTTCTTTCTTGTTGGTCAGGCATTTGTTCAGTATGGCGGCATGGGTACTAACGTTCCCACAGCGTCAATGCCATGAAGCAGTGTTCAGTTCCCTCGAAAGGGAATGTCTCAGAAATACTTATGTAACCTGAGGCTAGTTGCATAAACTTAGCCACTATGTTAAGACTGTATCTTAAGCACTAATTTGTCCTACTAGCAATTAGTCCAAATGTAATCAGATTTACTTTTCTAATTCAAATTGAACCGATCTATCGATCTAGTCTAAATGTGGTTTATGCAACAGGCCCCTGGTTCCCTGGCTTTTGCCAAATTTCATGCCTGCTTGGCTACTCCAGATAATTAGAACCTGGGGATTCAGTGATGCAGGTGCCCTTTAATGGTCTTGGTCTTTGTCACATGACCTCCATCGGCCAATAGGATTAGCAGTATTTTACATGCGCTTCAGACACTGGTGTATGCTGAAGCCGTTTCCATAGCATCACCTCCATGACACTGCATCTCATTCCCTTCTCAGGGAACCGGTTTCTATGCCTATATAGCCAGATTTAACTACATTTTTCTTGATAAAACATATTTTGTAAGATAAACAATCTGGGTGCGGTGTTGGGTCTCTACTTTGATGTCTGATGAAATCTGGGTCCTGAAACTATCAGATGAGAACCACTCCTATAGGAGACCTATATATTCTATTAAACATAAAAAATAAAATAAATGAGTGATCTTTATTTATTTTTATAACCAATTTTAGTTTGTCACAGCATTTGATCAGTCAAAATTAGTCTGTGCAGGATGAGTCATCAATATTATCTAGAGAAAGACCAAATTTATCTGCTAATAAAAAAAATAATTAGCTTTATTTTCATGAGGCACAGAAGGTGATCAAACTACAAACAGAGGTTTTATTTCTATGCAGGTTTTTACATGTATTTGCTTGTATGTCCTTTCCTAGTCCTGAATCATATTTATGTTGGGAAAAAATAGCTGTGATGTTCATTAATATTTATAGTTCTGAGAGCTTTGCTTTAAGTTCAGCTTCAGTTCATTTCACTGGTTGGCTTTATGTGTAAGTTTAAGTATGTTTAATAGACAGCTGATGGCAGTGTTAATTCATTTGTTGTTTCAGTGATTATGAATCCCCTTTTGATCCTGATTTGATTAATACTAACTTAATTTTATATATATATATATATATATATATATATATATATATATATATATATATATATATATATATATATATATATATATATATATATATAATTTGTATTTATTATTTTTTTCCATAAAAAATAAAAAAAAGAATAGTAGAAGCTTTAGTCATTTTAAAATAAACTCTATGTCCTCAATCGAGACCGCATGTGTTTTTGTTGAAATCCAGAACTTTACTTGGAAACGGGAGATCATCTTTTTTGGTCCAGAGACTAATGATGATTGTTATTTACAATGACGGCATCATCCTTTTTTGTTTGGGTGAGGTAGGCCTGCTATTGCCTGGGCTTGTCTGCGATCACTGCGACAGGCTTATGAAGTGTCAGATCATAAGAGATGATTATTAAGTTTGCCCAGTCTCACCTTGCCTGCGATTGAATTATGGCCCGATAGTTGGCATCTAAATTAGAGGACCACTAAAAATGTGCAGTTTATTGTTTCGGTGTCCATTTCAACAATTGAAATGAGAAATCCTTCAAATGTCCAGTGCACTTAGGATGTCACTAGACTTTAGATGCTGCTTATTGTAACTAGTAAAAAATAATAATAATAATAATATTAATAATAAAACACTGACCACATTAAAGGTACTTTCTTTTTCTTATGGCTGCCATCTGTTATAAAATTCATATTATGCATTTTCATGTTTCCCAGCATGTTATGTCTGTCTGTTTATTTATGTATGCTATATTGACATTAAGCGAGTAATGTCTACATAATTCAGGCACATTTGCCACGTTTTCTTTTTTTATTTTTTTTTATGTAATACATTTCAAAAATGCCATTAGTCAAGCATGCTATTTATTTTAACAAACATGATTTTTTTCTTTCTTGCTTTTAATCAAGCAAAACATGTTGAATTCTTTTTTTCATTTCAAGGCCCCATTTACAGAACCTCATTTCACTTCGCAGGAACAGATTGAGTGTGTTGTTCTGATTAAAAAACTGCAGTCCAAATCATTCTTGCTAAATGACTGCACCAAGTGCTCTTGGAAATCCAAATATGCTTTAGCATTATACGGTACAATACATTATATATACAGGGCTCTGAGTGAATTTGCTGAGGCATGAATTCTTAATATCTGCCTCCTGCTATGAACAAGGAAAAACCTTTCCACTTCAATGTCACAAGATCTTATTTTAATGCCAAGGTCTTACACAGCAAAGACTTGGCTTGGCCAAGGGTGATCAGTGTTTGGAAGCTACCTTGAAATCGTAGCTTGCAGCTTGGCAATAATTTGTAATATTATAATTTGAAGTATTCAAACTATTTCAAATAGTCAAGCTGCTGTTTTGAAAAAGTAGTTGAATACACTATTCGCTACAAACAAAAGTAGCAAACTACTTTTTACTTTATAAATTAGCGAATCAGTGAATCGGTTGTTTTATTTGTTTAATTACATCAGCTGTCTAAACAAATTGATTCATTGGAATTAGTCAGAATCTGCAACGCGACATACCTGATGAGAAAGAGTACAGTTTAGTATGAGCCGATTAATTACAATGAATCAGAGATCCAATGCTAGATGAGAGAGAGGATTAGGTGAGCGCATTTGTTAATTCCCCATCTTAAAGGGTCATGAAACAACAAAACACTTTTTTTTTTAGATGTGGACAGATATGTACTGGCTACACGTCACTGAAAACTCTAAAAGCACTCATATATTTTTATCATAAAAAGTGGAATTTAGCATTCTTCGGAACATTTTCGTTCCTCTGGAATCTGAGGTAGAAGCGCAAAGTGTGTGATTGGCTGCCGGGGGTGGAGAAAACAATTCTATGTCATCTGGTTCTGAGCTCTTCTTCGCATTATTCATCAGAAAGCTCTTGTTCAATCCAAACACTACACCATAGTATGCATGAGATGGCATTACAGCAGAGAATTCAGGTGTCATGAAAGACCATTTCAGTTCTGTTCCTTCACCTCTGCCTGGATACGTTTCCCCAACGCAGTAGCACAAAATGGTTGTTTTATTTCCCCCACAATGCTGTCAGAGCTGATGTTTGCCTAACAACACATGGAAAATATGACTGCAATATTATTTGGTGTGTAACAACACAAAGCGGCTTCTGCACAGAATGCCTCAATGAGTTTAACAGCACTCGCAATGCAGATCATATATGAAATAGATCAAGTGTGTTTCAAATTCTAAATCAGATGTTTTAAGTTTTTTCAAGTGGAAATAGATCATAAACACGATGGCCCGTTGGACAAAAGGTAACTATGCCTTTATTCTTTCTGTGTTAAACTGACACGTGTCATTTGTTCAGAGACTTTAGTGCTCGTAAACGTAATGAAAATATTATTAGACCTTTTATTAGACCGTGCCATGTTTCTCCCTTGTTCTTGCGAGTTATATTTTTAAAATGCATCAAGGTACCCTTTTTTTGTGTTTAATTTTCCTCCATGGTCAAATGTTAATATTCATGTCTGTATAATGGGTGTGTTGCAGGTCAGTGTTTTATTGGTTGTTGTCTTCCATTTTCTCATCCTCTACTCTCCCCCTTTTCCACAGCTTTACACGCCAATTTCTTGTGCGTTTTTCAACTCTGATGTGTGAACTACCAGGCTGGATCAGGGGGGTTTCATGACACTTTAAACTTTCCATGAAATCAAATTTGTATTTTGTATTTCTATGGTATATTGCAGTATTCATAAATATTTATCTGTGCTACCCTTTAGAGATGGCTACTGGAAACCAAGCTATTTAAACAGCTGTTTGATGCTATACAGAAGTTAGTTGTTAGCTGTTAGGTTTAGTGTTGCTTCTCCCCAATACTGAAATGTTTGATACCCTGTTGAAAAAAAAACAGCATATGCTGGTTAGGTTTGTTTTGAAGCTGGTTTAAGCATGGTCCTTAGTTGGTGATGAGCTGGTTTAAGCTGGTCCTGAGTTGGAACTAGTTGCTTAGGATCAGCACTCGACCAGCTTAAACCAGCTGCCATGCTTCAAAACATACGTAACAAGCATATGCTGTTTTTACAACAGGGAAGTCTGAATGAGATTTGCTCTCTGCTAATTGTGTCCTAATGTCATGACACATGCATATCAATATCATTACGTGCGGCTGCATGTGATTATATTTGATTTCAGTTCAGCGTGACTAAAAGACCATTAATTTGTCTAGTTGAGTGTTGAATGTCACAGTTTAACATGAAACATGGTCTGTGCGCCGCAGGTAAAGCCTCTGCTGTACCTCTTCGTCTTTGTTCCGCTTCATTTAAGTGGCCGTTTGTTTGTGTTCACGCGGTATATTAACTCAATAAAAACCTCATCTGTTTTTCTATTAGAATGTGAAGTGCTAATATTGGAAAGTGATTACTCAAAGACTGATTTGCACGGGTTGACATTAATACACCGGCAGCAACGTTGCAGATAGGCGCCGAGAGACCAAAAAATCTCTAGCAATTTATTCCTGATGTGTCATGTTCTCTATAGCAATTATGACACTGGCCTATTGTGTGTGAAGAATAAAGGAGATGCAAAGATAGCATTTGGCGTTTTTCATGAACTCTGTGCACAGCTACTGATCTGTCACAACAAAATGCTCTCTCTCACCCTTTGCTTTCTGTCTTTCTCTTGTTCTCCCAGTCTTGGAAATGTTGCTGCACATGGCTTTGGTATGCCTCTAGAAGATTCAGTGTGTGCACAGCGTGTGACTGCAAGTTCACCCTAGGCAACGGCCCTTGGGACTGCATTACATATTTATCATGGCAATTAGGAGACGTGTGCATTAAGGCCCATTAAACCGAAAGAGCCCCTGTACGCAGTGCGTTGATGCAGTCTGTGCTCTCCACTCGTTCTCAAAGCCGATTATCAATGGCCGTGGCTTTTGTGTATACACGAGAGACGCTCAAACTCTCCATTACAGCCACCATCACGGCACTATACGGCCCCAACAAGGGCTCTGCCACTCCTTTTCACTGTACCACTCTGCTTTCATAGAAAATAGCTGCTCACTGAAAAAGAAATAGGGAGGATGTGGTCTGAAAAGCTGTGATAAGGGTTCAGCAGGCACATACACACAAGTCCACAGACATCTACAAACCGAGGTTGAAAATAGACCTTGTTTGTCTGGGTGACATATGTTGTATAGCCCCAGGCTCCAGGAAATCAGTCCAAAGCCAGCACCTCCAGCACAGGATGCTACTATAGTGCACATACCCTCATATTATTTTAGTCATTCATGAATAGAAACCAAAACGGCTGGCTGACAATTCTACTACAATGCAGCTACAAATTGATAGGAGGATAAGCTGAATGTTTTATATATATATTGCCTAGTTGCCCATAAGGATAAACTGATGGGTAGACCCTGGGCCCCTGCTCTGCATTCATGGTAGACTGGTCCCAGCCGTGCATGAATGAATGGATATCTGCATTAGCATCTTCTCACATCAGTCCTCTGATGTCTCCCACACTTTGATGTTTGGGAAGATGGACAGAAAGAAGAGAGGTACTAAGGAAGCTGAAAGAGATGGCAGAAGATGAGAGAGTGGGATGAAAGCCAAGTCTGAGGGAAGAGAGAGGAAGATGGATCATTTGGGATTTTAACATTTGTCTTTGCATGGGTTTTATGTAGTAGCATCATCAATAAAACAAATCATGGTATAGGAAGTGGGAAACAGTATTGTTTTTTTTTATAACTGTCCACCAAGATTATTTAAAAAAATCAAATTATTACTACATGTCTGGGTGGAATGGACAAATGCCAAAAGTATGACTATGACACTAAAACACTGCACTTTTCAATAATAATAATGGATTTGGATCAGTCAGATGTTTTCAATTAGTTCATTACCCTTTTTATCTTGTCCACAATGATTGGTTCACTCGCTGATTTTACTTCTTGAATTCCTAGAGTTCAACAACCATATTGCTTGGTGCATGGAAAACCTTGATAGTGATTTTTATGGTACTTTTTTTTTGCTTTCTTTTTGAAGTTTGAAATCTCCATGCCATGTATGCATCTGCATGGAATTAAAAACATATACTTCTTGTTATCCACAGAAGAAAGTAAGACATACGGTTTGGAATATTGTGAATGTGAGTAAAAGATTTTTCAATTTGGGGGGAATTTTTCCATGGTGTTGGAATTACAAGTACAGATTGGTGTTGTATTTGTGTTTAGATATTTTTGGCCATGCAGTTTGAACAACAGCAGAGAGTGATGAATGGTCTCATTATCAGAAGCATAGCCTTATGTCTTGTTTTCACATTTGTTAATGTGCAAAGCCTTTTATCCCAACAGTCCGATGCAGTGCTTGAGTTATTAGTGATTCACAGGGGGATATGAAAAACTGGCAATTCATACTTTATCTGGACTTGGTAGCACATAGACCACTACATTCTTCACAGAGAGTTTACACAGCAGCCGATGGGGTGACAAATTGAATGGATTTTACATGGTGTGAGCTGGATGATAGGAAGACAGAGAGTGGAGGAATACGGCAGATGGATTTGAGCATCACAGAAAACAGATACCTCAGATGATGAGAGCTCTTCAGTAGAAAGGATGAAGCGGTGGAAGGAGGGAAATGAAATATTTTGAGCTTATTATGGTTGTGTGATGTGCTCCATGTATTATGGGTCTGTGGAATAAAAATCTAAAAAGGTGTCTTGTATTTGTCAAGGGTCTTAGCGTAGTGTTTATAGAGCACAGAATCGAAGCGGAGACATAAACTTGAGCGTGATCATTTGAGGACAATGGTGTTACGACATTTAAAGGTGTAGTGTGTAAAATTTATGAGGATTTGTTGATAGAAATGCAATATAAAATACATAACTATGTTTTCAGCGGTTTATAAAGGCCTTACATAATGTACCATTATGTTTGTATTACCTTAGAATGAGCCATTTCTATCTACATACAGATAGATTTGGTCCCCTTGCAGTGAAATCACCATTTTGCGCCATAGTGTTTCTACGGTAGCCCTAAATGGACAAAATGCTTTACAGAGCCCTAGCCACTCTCTGCTGTCTCCGACGACGTCATTTTGGTCCTGTGTTGGCCCCCGTAGCTTCTCTATGTGCTTCGAAACGGAGGGGTGAGCGTTGCAATTCACAACTTCACCACTAGATGCCACTAAAATTTACACACTGCACCTTTAATGGTGCTTAAACTACACAACTGATTAAGCGTTCACAAATGGGAGGTACTTCCTATATGAGCAAGCCCAATCAGCAGAGCTGACACTCAAAATCACTGGGGGCGTGGCTCACCAGGGGGCGTAAGTAACCATTACTCACCACTACTTCTCTGGCTTTCTGCTGCAGTTTGACTGATTTTATCATGTTGAGAGGCTGTTTATATGAAAGACTTTATGAATATATATAAATATATATTAATATATGTATACATAACACTTTATTTTTGCTTTCTTTGTACTATATTGTCAAAATGGATTGATTGCTTTATTTTGTTGATTCTGTTCATATAAAAACCAAACAAAAAGTTGTGCAATAATGAACAATGAAGAAAAAATATACCTTGTAATTTAGTGTATATATTCAGCCTGGTGGCAATAAAGAGGTGTGATTTCGCCCAGAACTGAGACTGTGGTGTCCTCTCTCACCTTTGTACATTCACCACCAGTCCTGCTTAAGGTTTCATTGTAAAATGTATTGTATGAAATAAAAAATTTAAGATATTGAGACTTTATGAAAAACATTGTGCCATGCATTGTTTATTTAAAGTAATTGTATTTGTTTGAATCTGGTGTTGCTCTGTGTGTAACGGTATTTTTAGGTCTCTCGTTGACACTCAATAGTTAATTTCCTTCTTCTAATAGAATCGGATGGCCTCATTAATGCACAATGACCCTGTTTTGTGTCTGTTTGTAGGGGGGAATAGCAGCAGCAGTTTGTGTTTGGCGAGATCATCTTCCTTTGTATGATGGGTAGTGGGTGTTTATAAGAGGGTATTGTTTTGAATCCATTTTCGGTCACAGATGTCCGTTTGTGTGCGCGCCAGATCTAATCCTACATTATTTCCCCAAAGCAAAATTGTTTAAAAACCCCATTTTCCCATCACACTATTGAGTCAATCTCAGGAGAATACTAACATCTCAGACACACTCGACTTCCCACTGTCTTTCAATAACACAGATTAAAGGAATGTTATTGACAGTCTGATGTCAAGTTTCAAGGGTTAAAGCAGCAGTCTTCTACTTTCTAAATAAGACTGCATTAGCTTTAATTAAATGCTAACAAGGATGAAATGGCTTGAGGCTTGATCTTTGGCTCTGAAACACAAAAGGATTGGTTATTAATATGAATTATGTGTTTAATGTGATTAAATAATGTGTAAGTGATCAATATGCTGGTTTTAGCCCGAAATATTTAATATAAAAAATCTATTTAATATAATACAATTATTTAATATAACTAAATCAACCAACAAAAGTAATTTTTAGGGTCATTTTTAGTGACTCATGGTAACTTTTGCATATTCATGTGACCTTGTCAACTTTGAATTTCACAGATATAAAGAGGTAGTCTGACAAGCCAGACCCACATCAAGATGTTTGGTCTGGAAACTCACCATAGACAGGGCTCAATCTGAGGGACGGGATAAACGGTTGTCTTTCAAACTCCCTCTGCACGTGATAGGATAGCGGTACACCAACCAGAGCAACAAAGGTGAAACAGAGCTCGCTGATAGATTAAACATTCGCCGTATCCGGTCAGCAAAACTCTGAACACATCTTCCCTTTTTAAGAATGACTTCAGTGCCGTTCTTTGTTCTTTTCTCAGAGAAAAGCTTAACTCCAAGTCTTCCAGAGTCGCGGTCAAAGCTGATTCGAAAGACCGCCGCCGTTCGCCAGTTTCTGTGTTTACTAGAAGCACGCAAACGCAACTCGGCCGTCGTCATTATGGCCCCGCCCACCGACTCTATATACTTTGTCCCGGCAAGATTTAGGGGATTACAACTCAGAAGGGTATTGAGAGTTGCTAGACGACACTCGCGGGCAGATTAAATTTGCTGCCGCTCGGGTGCATCTAGATTTCTAGGCTAGTAAAGAGGCAGAAACACACAAATTGTCCAATGCACCACAGGACTTTCCCGAGCAAGTAGTAAGTCAATTGCTTTGCACATTTATTTCAGTCAGCCTCAGTACCCAATAAAATGTCAAAGCAATGAGCTGTGGCGCTTGCAACGCCAAAGTCAGAGTTCAACAACCAGGGTACACAAGTACCTCTAATGTTTATACCTCAGATGCACTTTGGATAAAAGCATCTGCTAAATGAATAAATGGAAATGAAATCTTTATTCACTGGAGTTGAAATTATGTAAACAAGGCTTCAAATGCCATCTCTATAATGTAATATACACATTTTAGCATCCAGAATGAAGCTGAGGAGCAAATAAACACAAACGGTAACTTGCATACTCTACCCACGTCATGTTTTCGTATCTCAGCCTCGTTTTAACAGCTAATGATTGTTCCCTGCGGGCGAATGCTTCAAAGATTTCATGGAGCTTTATGTGAATGTACATCCACACAAATGAGGAACGTTTGGATGACAACAAGGTTATTTTACATGCCACGTGAGATTTCATAACTGAATGTCTCTTTCCACAGTATATGTGGCGGTGGATAACATGCCAGGACTGGATAAGGGAGACTGTCAATAAACAAAGGATGGACGTTTTGTGCATCCAAAAGAAGACTATTTTTGAACCATCTTCTTGCTAATTGTTTAGCTGGAGATCTGTGGGTGTGTCTTGCAGGTAATTCATGAACTGATAACAGCTCCTCGAAGCATGCCTGCCCTAAATACCATTGATGCTGCCAATTACTTTCAGCTGCATTGGTGTGAAATGAGACTATAAAAAGCCATTGGGCATTTAGTTTGGCGAGTGGGTCTGCAGGGTGCCTGGAGTTTTGATTGTGGTGGTTTCCTGGGCCTTTCATTCCCTTTTCTTACAGTTGTTTTCCATTTGAGTTGTTCTCTGACACACCTCTTACATGTAATATGTTTGTTGGAGTTGTAGCTCTGTTATGGGTCTCTCACCAGGAAGAAATGAGCACTTTGTAGTTTATTTTCTTTTCAGTTTTTGTTCCTTTTGTTGTGGCTGTCCAGAAAAACCTTCAGTTAAATGCTCATCTCATTTTGCTTCAAGTGGCAACCAAACAGAGTACTTAAATTGTGCAAAATATAGACAGGAGCCAGGAGGAGACGCTCAGAAACAATCTTTTATTGTCTATGAGGCAGTCGGGGGGACGTGGAGACATAAAGTCCGAAAAAGTCAAGGGAGAAGAATGGAGAGAAGCCGACAGTGAGCCAAAAGCAACGGGAGAAAATATTTAAACAACGTGATTCAGATTTCACTTTCCACAACTACTAGAAGACTCACAGCTGTCAGACAGGTTGCTTATGTCACATCTACGTCGTCAAGCTCAGTCTGAGCCGGCGCAGTTCGCTCAGCCATCAGGAAGTGAGTGCCTCTGATTGGCCTCATTTTCCGCCGTTGAAGTCAATGGGATAGCTCTGTCCATTTCTTTTACTGTCTATGCTTAATTATGTGTTGTTGATGAAAATAGCCTATAGGCTAAATTATAATTCTATCCGACAAAAGGGATTGCCATATGTATCTACGGTTGTATTTTGTAGATTTGTATGACAACACTGGCAGGAAATAATATTAACTTTGACATTTGTCTTGGAGTTTTCTATTGTTACTGTACTAACATCTAGCATTGGATCTAGACAACACAAGGGATATTATCGTTACTGTTGTCTTCCAGCTTAATCATAAATTGTTTAGACAGTCAATAAGTGAATAAAATCAGTACTTACTGCTCGTGGGGATATAGTTTGAATTGCTGCTTCTCCAGTATCAGACGCTGAGTGAAGCCTGCTATTGTCCAGGTTAGAAAAACTGTCCGTGGTGAAATGGGCCGAGCCAACAAACAACTTTTAACTAAATTGTTGCGGTATCCCTGCACAGCCTGGAACATAACATCTGTTTCCATGATCTGCCATTTTCGCTATCCTCGCGACGCATGCGCTGCCATATACAAATGTTGGGGGGCGTACAACAAAGTGAAATGTGTCGTACACTTTTAATTTCAAAGTGAAAGGGATAGTTCACTTTGAAATTAAATTTTGATATGTTTTAGCTTACCTCATGGTCATCCGAGATGTAGGAGTATTTGTTTCCCCAGTAGTTTCAATTTTGATCATTTTAAGTACACACTGATGGCCTAAGACACGAAACGAGTGGTTTGTGTGAGAAAACTAAGAGGTTTTTACCTCTTGTACACCACTACGTCCGACTGATCCGAGGGCACGTGTGCGTGTTTCT
Source organism: Pseudorasbora parva (assembly GCF_024679245.1). Classification (NCBI taxonomy): domain Eukaryota; kingdom Metazoa; phylum Chordata; class Actinopteri; order Cypriniformes; family Gobionidae; genus Pseudorasbora; species Pseudorasbora parva. Next base: position 30,241,994 of record NC_090173.1, read on the forward strand.
TGTTGTGACAATCGCGCGTTCTGGCTTTAGTCTGCGCAAGCACGGAAAGCGCCGGAAGTGGATCTCTCGCACGTGTACGTCTCATTGTTCACACAGAAATTTGGGAAGTGTTACCTTTCACTGTGAAGATCTAAACATATTTAGACGTACAGGACATCGCAATGGAAGAAGATTTCGATTTATTAACAGACAACGTTGAATATTTTTCACAACCATATTTATTTGAACCAGAATACACTGATCAAGAATGTGATACCACTTGCGGCGCTTTCCGTTTTTGCGCAGACTAAAGCCAGAACGCGCGAATGTCACAACAGGAAACACGCACACGCGCCCTCGGATCAGTCGGACGTAGTGGTGTACAAGAGGTAAAAACGATACAAATACTGTTTGTTTTCTCACACAAATAGCTCGTTTCGTGTCTTAGGCCATCAGTGTGTACTTACGATGGGGGATTGTTTAATTTGGACTTCTCTGTGTATGCTCTTTGAGGTGGTGACCATAGATCTGCATTATGTGAGGCATAGACAAGAACGGTTTGACCTAAAATGATCAAAATTGAAACTACTGGGGAAACGAATACTCCTACATCTCGGATGCCCATGAGGTAAGCTAAAACATATCAAAGTTTAATTTCAAAGTGAACTATCCCTTTAATGATCCCTAGTGATTGTGTCACAGGTGGCGAGAATCGCCTGTTTTTCCGTGGTGTTTTTCACAAACAAGATTTACATATGAAGGAGAAAATAATGGTGTTTGAGACTCACTGTATGTGATGTTCATGTACTGAACTCTTGTTATTCAACTATGCCATTGTTAATTCAATGTTTTATTCTATGTCACCTTTAATCTTAGTTACTGGTCATTTCTACATTCATGAATACATTTTTAAAATCAAAATGTCTATCTGTAGCGTTAGTTAATGCACTGTGAACTGACATGACAATGGACAATTGGATTTTTATTAACTAGAATTAACAAGGTTAATAAATGGTATAAAAAAAGTTATTACTCATATCATGCACTAACTAATATTAACAAATGAGACTTGATTGTAAAGTGGTACAAAATATTTAATATTTTAACATAGATTTTACCAATGTTACGAGGGTCCAGCAATATTTTAGATGCATGGCCTTTCACGGCAACATTTAAGAAGCTTATTTATTTTTCAATCCTCTCTATACTTGAGTGCATGGTTGCATGCAGTTTATTAATTGCTTCTAGTAATGCTGAAAACCACTGCTTTAGTTTATTCAAATATTCTTAACTTGAAGAAAGATTTTTTTTTTTTTTTCGCAGTCTGATCCTGACTGAATGGAAATGAGCGTAATTACTGAAGGTCAAAAATCTCTTTCTTAATGCATCTAAACACACTATGATGTCATATGTCTGGGCTGCAGGTGTGTAATTCATGTGCAATGTCACAGTTTTGAAATCACAAGCCCTGATTTGTGTGAAGTCTTTGAGTCAGCGCAGCAGCGCTCCATTTTGCCCCAAACAGCAACATCTGATCCCTCTTTGCTGGAACAGCGCACGGACCTGCAGCCAGATCATCAGTCTGTCAGTGTGCATTAGATCCTATCCAGCTGAACTTTATTCTTTTTTTATTTAAATTTGAGATCTGCACTTGTGTGCTTGTCTGTGGACCATTAATAATCTGTTTTGTGTTTTCTCCCAGTCTCATCATCTGCTTCACTCTGGCTTCCACGCTTCTCTGCCCCCCAAGGTGTTGTGTGTTGATTGGAGGATCTCCAGTAAATAGCAATGTGATTAGTGTGGTGAAGTAAGATGAGAGCAACCTGCTGCCAATTGAAAATGGGTGTCATTACAGCTGTATGCTTAGAGCCAAGCACACATGCAAGAGCTCTGTGTTCAACTATAGTGTCTGTGTTCAACTATAGTCCACAGGACATAATCCTTATGTATCGGCTTATCTCCCTCTAGTCTACTCTAGCACCACATTCAGCCAGATACCGCAGAGAAACCAGGAAAGACATCAAGTATTACAGACTAGATACTTGAAAATGATAGAAAAATCCTTGTAACTGCTCTGCTGCCTGGCGATAGGCCCGGAGAGCAGGTCTGAATGTCAGGGATTAGGATTACATTGCATAACCTTTCCAAGTCTTGTATAAATTCAAATTCTAACAATTAAATGTAGATTATATAGAGAGACATGAAATAAATACTTTACTGTATATGGTAAGACACAGTGGGGGTCCTAAAGTCTAAGGCCATAGAGTCTTCTGTTTTACAGCTGTTTTGCTTTCAAAAGTTGGTAATACAAATTAGTTTATTACAAATGTTGTCTGCATATATTTGAGTAAAATGTGGGATTGAGTAATTTGCATATATTTCAGTTTGAATTTGGCATGCTTCATTTCCTCAGCAGAAAATGCTAATTTTCATTGTTTAAGCAGTGCAAAGTAAGTTTAAACTATTAAGAGTGGATAAAATATGCTTGCTATGAGCAATAAAGGAGCTTGGTGTTTTTACATTTCCCCCTTATTTGAAAAGTGACTATGTAACTTTTTATCATTTAAAAACAAAACTACATGCATTTTGCAGAAGAACATTGTTTTGCTTGTTTGCTTCTACTGTGTGACACTGTGGATGAATATGGTTTTCTTACTGCTCAAAAAACATTCACTAGGTTTAATATATAAATAGCCAGTTTAGATGGAAAGAAACTCAAGAGGACTAGCTGGAGATGTTAGCTAGCTAACTATGATTAATAGACATGGTACTTCCTTGAAAATAAATTCCAGCATAGAGCTACAACAACCATAATGAAATGATTCTTCACAATAGATGATGCTTTACAATTTTTTTTTACAATACAGTTAATTATTGTTCCATAAAATACCTCACTCACCTGTTGAGTAATACAAGCTTTTACAAAAATCCCTCAGTTCTCGCCTTCTCTGAAGAGCCAAGCCAATGTTGATTGTCATTTTATTACAAGCTCTGTCATGCATGGTTTGGCTTTTCTTTTCTTTTTTTTTAAAGATGATTTCCTAGTGGTTTGAGATTTAGCTGCTTCATGTCAACCTTTCTGGCTCATTTAGACAACTATGCCACTCCCATGCATCAAAGTAGCCAGAGCAACTTTTCTCTGTTTATTAATATGATGAGATGCTTGCAGATGAGTGACATATGTATGCATTTTTTCACAAAAACCACCCTATCCAGTCTAAAATATAAACACATAAAATAGGTTTACTGTACCATTGTGAATCAGAGTTAGACAAAAAACATTTTGGCATATGTATTTATAATGTATTTAAATTGTGTTTAAGTATTTAAATTGTGTTAATTTGAAACAAAAATAAAGTTATATATTGTACCTTTAAATATATCCTATATATCCCAGGATTTCAATATGGACTCTTTTGAACCCCACTGTATGTGATAACTGGAAGGTTGCAGTTTTGACCATCATAAGGAGGGAGACATGAGCCATCCTCATCTGGCCCTTGATCATTGCTCTTAACCCCAGTCATGACTGTCTCTCTCAATAAATTTATGTCATTCTGTAGTGATTTTGTTAAAGTCCAGTAGGTTCTGTTCTCCATATAGAGAAAAAGAACTTGAACGATGAGAATATAGTGGAAATGAGTTTTAACAGGTAATAGAGGAGAACCTGGTCAAAGTGGCAGGGTCCATTAGTCTTCGCAGCATCTCAGTTATTGCATCTCAAAGGTCACATTGATGCCTCCTGCCCTCATGACAGTTAATGTGGTGACCCTAGGTCAGATCTCAGGGACTTTTGATGGACTACACACCCACACCTTCATTCATTATCTTGCTTCCTCTTCTGTTTCCTTTTTTCTGTTCCTTTGTTTCTCTCTCTAGAAGGTCCAGGTTAGTGTGGTTGATTGGTTGATTTGATTAAAAGAAATTCCTTGCATACTTAAGACAGTTCAACTATAATTTAAACCTTATGTCTTGTTGAGATTGAATTTACTATTTATATATATTTGGTTCCCTTTCAGTCGGTCACGTTCGACTTACGTCAGAACTGAACCGACGAATTGGGATCTGCCCTCAGAGACCTATCCACTTTGAGTGTATAAAAACGAGCCAATCGGAGATTGGCATGTGATCCACACATTCCACGCTCCGCCCCGCAGCGCGGGTATAAATAGGAAGTGGAATGGTAGATCAAATGCTTTCAACTTTGGAGCCGAACAGTTCATTGCTGTTTCCACGAAGAGTGTTTAAGACTGAGTCTTGGAGAAAGGAAGGAACTGCCAGTGCGGGTGTTATAGCGCTTCTCAGCGAGAGACCGACCATCGTTGCAATCGTTTGCATTCACTAAAGAGCTTCCATTGTTGGTTCGCTGGGCGTTTTCCCCTTTGAGTGTCACACGCAGGCTTGCACTGTGGACTGCGTGCTGACCGCGGTCATCTCCCTGAGTGCTTCAGCACATCTAAAAGAGCAGTTTTTCCATTCTAAAAGAGCAACACGGTTTGACCCTGCGTCTTTTTCAAGATGTCATTCAAACCGTGCATTCCTGGAATGCAACTGTTTCCTGTCCTCATTGACGGCCACGATCGCATGTGAAATTGCGATCGTGGGTGATTCATGTTCTCGCAGAAGAACATGGTCACGTCGGCGCATTGTTCGTCTCACCCTTTCTCATAAAAGGCTTGAGTGTTCAGCGCGCCGTGTGCCGTCGAGCGATCTTGACTGCTTTGGCCTCAATCAAGAGGGTAGGGGACCTGCACGCACTTTCGGTCAGCGAATCGTGCCTAGAGTTCGGGCCTGGTAACTCTCACGTTGTCCTGAGACCCAGGCCCGGATACGTGCCCAAGGTTCCTACCACTCCCTTCCGGGACCAGGTGGTGAACCTGCAAGCGCTGCCTTCGGAGGAGGCAGACCCAGCCCTGGCTTTGTTGTGTCCGGTCCGCGCTCTTCGTGCTTACATTGACCGGACCCAAAGCTTTCGGACCTCAGAGCAACTCTTCGTCTGTTACGGAGGCCAGCAGAAGGGAAAGGCTGTCTCCAAGCAGAGGTTAGCCCACTGGATAGTGGATGCTATAGTCTTGGCTTACCAGTCCCAAGACGTGCCTTGCCCGTTCGGTGTAAGAGCACACTCCACTAGGAGTGTTGCTTCTTCCTGGGCGCTGGCTCAAGGAGCCTCGCTGACAGACATTTGTAGAGCTGCGGGCTGGGCGACACCTAACACGTTTGCTAGGTTTTATAGCTTACGTGTAGAGCCGGTATCTTTCCGCATCCTTGCCCCTGGTGTCCAGGAGCGCTAAGTGCCCGTTCTAAGTGTCGGCTTGCAACGCCACTCCCGCCCTCTGGGCCGGATACGTGCGTTTATTGTCTCCAGTTGTGTTCCCCGGGAAACCGGCTAACCCTGTCGAGCTCCTCCGTCACCCCATGCGGTGTCAGACGTTGCGGACCGTCTGACGCTAGGCCTGCACCCTTATGCTTGTGGAACGTGGTTGTAGGCTGGGTTCCATATGTAGCGGTTCCCTCACGGCAACCCCATATGTGTATTTGTCCACGGTATCAGCTACCCTTCGGGCTAGCCCCGTGTCTTTCCCTCGACAGAGCCCGCTCTGTCGTCTCTGGGCGTGTTCTTTCCCCCCTACAATTAGGTTGGAACCACCCCAGAGACTGCCATTTGTTGCACTACCCTGCCAGGTTAGTCCTTATGTGTATTCCGCCACCACTCCTTCCCTGAAGGACGTGGCCCCACAGCGTACCTTCTCCCGAGAAGAACACGCTTCCCAGCGGTCTATGGTCACTCTAAGTGGGTCTTGCAGAAACAGCAGTGACTGACCTCCCTGCTTGGAGCCCTGACTTCCGTACCATACTAGACGGTCCAGTGCGCTCAAGCAGGACGCTGGAAGGGCCAGCATCCTGGCGTTTTCCAAAGGGATCCCAATTCGTCGGTTCAGTTCTGACGTACGTCGAACGTGACCGACTGAAAGAGAACGTCTCGGTTACGTATGTAACCCTCGTTCCCTGAAGGAGGGAACGGAGACGTACGTCCCGTCGCCAGGAGCTGTGCTTCAGCTAGGAGCCCAGTCACAGATTCGGCTACTCAGTTGAAAAAAGCATTTGATCTACCATTCCACTTCCTATTTATACCCGCGCTGCGGGGCGGAGCGTGGAATGTGTGGATCACATGCCAATCTCCGATTGGCTCGTTTTTATACACTCGAAGTGGATAGGTCTCTGAGGGCAGATCCCAATTCGTCGGTTCAGTTCTGACGTACGTCTCCGTTCCCTCCTTCTGGGAACGAGGGTTACATACGTAACCGAGACGTTTCCCATAGAACACAATATGAAAATAATAATGTATTATTCTGAAATTAACCTCTAATTTTACGTTCATATTTATTTATTTGAGATCATGCACTTTTCAGAAATGTGACAGCAATGTAATCTTTAGGATAAGACTCATGTAGAACTTTTTTCTCATTCTCCTTGATGTCTACTAAGCTCAAACACAGATGCCTCTTCATGGCCCCCATCATTGCCCAGTTCTTTTGAGGCTCTGTGACAGCCTCAGGAGAAGATCCTGACCCTGGTCCAAAGTCTTCCAAGTCTTCTAAAGCTGATGTCAGGTTGACGGCTTAGGTTTGAAAATGCGTAACCACTCCCCTCCAACTGTCAGTTTGCTATGAGCGATCGATGGAGAGGAGGAGCGCTGAGGTAAAACCCTGCCCTCCATTCATTATTCTGTTTCATTTTGAAATATGTCACAGCACTGAAGAAAACTCACTTGCTACTTCTGGTTCACTGGGACTTTAAAGGGTCACTTCAGCGATTAGCATATGGCTTTGGATCAGTAGAAAATTCGAATGATTGTGCTTCCAGTGCATTCTGGGAATTGTTGTCTTTCATCCCCATGAGACAAAAATACATTTTCTGTCTTTTCTCAGTCTAGAAGGCACCAAATTCAAAAATAATGTCACATTTCTACTACATTAATGACCTAGTTTAAATACAGATTCATCTTCCCAGTGCTGAAGTACCGCTTTAAGCAGAGGTACGCCTGGTATGCTTGCAACACTGTCATCGTGTGCAAGGAACCCCCTGCCTGAGCTGCTGAGAGCGCTCACTATAAGCAATATGCTCACCCTCATCAACTACATCCACCTCATCTTGGCTGGATGGTGCCAGTAACATTTGCTATCTGCTTGTGGACAGCAAAGGGGCAGATTTATTAATAACATCCACCTCAACTCTCTCTGCATCTAATCCCTAAGAATTAGACATACCATAATACACTTTTCATCTCTCTCTCTTTTTTAAGATTATTTTAAGAAACCGTCATAAAAGCATTAGAGCTAGCAGGAGGGGCCTGATAGGAAAAGGACTCCCAAGCTCCGCCTACAATCCTCGCTATTGATCCTAAAGATTGCTAAAGATTTAAGAGTGGTTGTCAAATTCTGACTTCTAGTATTACAGTTTAATATTTAATCATTAATTCACCTGTATTTGATTGCCAGGATTTAAAAAAACTCAGGGTTAATGCTCTCCAGTATTAAGCGAAATACCGATAAAGCACTGATAAAGACACAGCAGATTTTGGGGGGAGACAGCATGCAACGTAGGTTTCGATTCGTTTAAAAAAAGGGTCAGAAAGTGATCGGTTTTACAACCTTTAAAGTGCTGAGGAAAATTATGTGAAATAAAGTATGAATGAATTCTATGAATGAATCGCTTAAGGGAACTGACTACATTGAGGAAAGTTTTGATGGCATTTTCTTTTCATCTTTGTCCATGTAACATGTAGTAGCACTGCTTTGTTAACAGAGGTTACCAGGAAAACAGCCTTTATTTCTGCTGTTGCATAAGCGCCACCTACAAACAAAGAATGGATTTACAATTTTATTCTGTCTGTCTGTGGTTCTCTTTTTAATCAGCCACATTCAGCGTTACATCGGCATCACCGATGTATTGGGATCATTTCTAGAAGCCATATCAGCTTTGAGTGAATACAGAACGAGCCAATGCACATTCCGTGGGTATAAATACGGAAGTGGATAAAGCGTACTTTTGTCATTCACTTTGCGCCAAATGTTTATGCTGTTTATGCTGCTCGCGTGGATCATAGGAACAGCCAAGCCTACCACACAGTGGCAAAATGTGTGCACCGCATAACTCGGGTGAACCACTTAGTGCTACAGATATTAGTAAGTTCTTATAAGATAGTCAGATCCATGCGCCCATCTGGGACATGTGATCATTTTGCCTGAAGCGTTGTTGTAAAAGTCTACTCCTGAATCCTCATAATACAACAAAGCGTTTAGCGGATAACAGTACAGACTAACGTAAACCGGAAGTTTGTTACCGGCGTGTTCTACGTTGCCATAGCAGTCATGGGAAAGGTCAGAGTTCGGGAAAGTTGTGGATAAGTGCATTATGGACCATTAATGACCACTTAAAATATTTTTCTTCTAATATTTATATTATTTATATTATAGTGTATTAATAAAGGTTAAAATAGAGAATTCCAATGCATAGAGGCAAATTAGAGTAATTTTTTGGCCGGAAAAAAATAATTTCAAGTGCCTGCATGGCTCTTTAATAAATAATAGACAACTTGATTAAAGTACTGCAGATCATAACTGCTTACTTATTTGTAATAAGTTGTATTTGGTTTTACATTTGAATACATGCATGGTCAAATACTAGATTTCTTTAAATATGAGATTTTAAAATGTTAATAACGTCTTTCGAATCTGTGGGAAACACTGTTTATGCACTGTTGTAAATTTAACTAGTTAATGTAAAATAAGTTAATGTGCATTCTAGAAATCTAAATAAAATTAGATAGTAAGGTATCTGGAATTATTTATTGAACTGATAAAATAATTTTATAATCAATCAATAAAATAATTTTAACTCTTTGAACATTTTGGTAAATACTGTATTTGAACATGTAGCAACTACATGTTAGTATAACATTATGTTGTAGTCAAATATGGCCATACATCTTAATTCTATTTTTATGGATTTTGAATGGTATAGGGTTCTTCTGGAAAAAAGGTTGGTAGCTAACCACTGGTCTGGGTTACGGTTCATATGAACTCTGTGAACTCCCTGAGTTCATTGTGAACAGTGCTGATATGTATGCAATCATACTAAATCACAGAAGTGAACCTCTATTGATGATGTATATGATTTGATAAAACTGAACGTATCTTAACTTATTACCTGATAAGCATGACTCTTGCACTGCAAGCAAAAAATGTATGTCTAATTTCTGGTGGACTCTTGGCTCTTTGGGACATTTCAACACGATCTGACGGTGCACTTAAAAATAAAATCAAAGGCTCAAAAATCAAATTATAAAAATGAGGTGAGCAATGTTACGCATTTTGCCACCTTCTCCTGCATCATAGAGGGGAAAACAGCTGTTGCTTTGATAAAACTATAGTGTATCACAGTTCGGAGCCAAACAATAAGGGGGCGCAATCGAACTTGGTTTAGACCAAACAATTGTTTTTGTCAGAATTAGAATTAATGGCTGAGTTTTAAATGTTGATTCAGTCTCAGAATATTAGACTCTCTCACCTCCCTGTCACCTTCTGCACCAAACTACTGCTCGGATGAGCAACTTATTTACATCATTACAGCTGCACAGGCTTTGTTTCTCTCACATGTACACATCCTCGCACATTACTTCCACACGTCTGACAGTAACCTTTGTGTGTGACCTTGCAGGCCTGAGACAGCGGCCTGAAGCACAATCAGCACACATACACACCACCACACAACGGAAGGCTACGACCTCACCTCACACTCCACCATCTTTCCATTACACCTCTCTCGCTGTTATCCTATCCCTCCCCTTCAGTCTTGCACTCCATTATGACACCGATGCTTCTCTGTTACTCTTTCTCAGTTTTAGTTTTGATCTCAGTTTAGTGTTTCATATTGGCATCTATCTATCTATCTATCTATCTATCTATCTATCTATCTATCTATCTATCTATCTATCTATCTATCTATCTATCTATCTATCTATCTATCTATCTATCTATCTATCTATCTATCTGTCTGTCTGTCTGTCTATCTATCTATCTATCTATCTATCTATCTATCTATCTATCTGTCTATCTGTCTATCTGTCTATCTGTCTGTCTGTCTGTCTGTCTGTCTGTCTGTCATGTAGGATGGGTTATTGGGCTCTTTCTTCCACAGAGATCCAGAGTGTTAGTAAAGCAGGTGTGTGTTTTTTCTGGTGTAAGAGACACACACAAGCCCAGAAACATTGACACAGAGTGAAAGATCTTATCCTCTCCACCCAGGGGGTCTTGTTAGAGGCTAGTCGCAGTGACACAGCAGACTGTGTTACTGTAAAAGTCATCAGTCATAGCACTGTGTGGGTGCAGGAAAAATCTGTTGCTCCATGCAGAAAGCTTGTGCAAAAATCCCATGAATCTCCCCCAGTCATGTTATACATTATCATTTGCGCTTCCTGTTGCTATAATGTCCCCATGCAATTCTGTGCCAGTGCTCTCCTTGTATCCTCTCCTACATCTGACTTGGATTTGTGTGTGTGTGTGTGTGTGTGTGTGTGTGTGTGTGTGTGTGTGTGTGTGTGTGTGTGTGTGTGTGTGTGTGTGTGTGTGTGTGTGTGTGTGTGTGTGTGTGTGTGTGAGAGACTGTGTGTGTGTGACTGTGTGTGTGTGTGTGTGTGTGCGCGCGTGCGCGCGCGTGTGTGTGCGTGTGTGTGTGTGTGTGTGTGTGTGTGTGTGTGTGTGTGTGTGTGTGTGTGTGTGTGTGTGTGTGTGTGTGTGTGTGTGTGTGTGTGTGTGTGTGTGTGTGTGTGTTGCAAGTGACAAGCAGCCTGCAATCATCATTATGATGATCAGAATAATTAGCATGTTCAGTAATGCATTTGTTGAACATGTGCAATGAGTCAGATGATAAACCATCTGTTTGCTCCGAGCCAGAGGCAATTTAAGCATATATTCCTGAGAAACTCTGGTTTGAAGAAACTCATGCTCTGAAATTGCACAGTTTTGACCAGACATTGGATATGTATGTGTAACAATGTTCGATATAATGAGGAAGGAAGAGGACACGGGGGTCGGCTGGACGGTTGATGCTTGTCTCTTTATTTTCTCTATAACTCATAAACACACACTCATGTGTGAAATCTCATAAACACGATCTCTCGATCACTTCCGGGTCGGCACTTCCGGCTTCCGGTTACTCAGTCTCTTTGAAGGGGGTTTGGCATCAACCGTCCGGGCTCTCTCTCTCCTCGATCTCCGGTTCCACTGATGTTTTATCCCCTCTCCGCGCTCATTACTAGAACAAGAGACAGGTGTTATTAATCTGCTTCCAACCCACTCACGTACCGCTTGTCCCGCGGCTCTCTCTCCCGCTGCAGACCTCGCTGAACCATGCCCCCCTTGCCACATACCCCCACCGCCCGACTCAGGCCGGGGAGCCGTCCGGCCTGCAGGCCCCCCCCCCCCCCCCCCCCCCATTTCTGGAGAGGAAGTCGGCCACAGCCATCTGAGCACCCAGCCTGTGGACCACCTGGAACTTAAAAGGCTGAAGAGCTAGATACCAACGGGTGATCCGCGCGTTGGTATCCTTCATGCGGTGGAGCCATTGGAGAGGAGCGTGGTCCGAACAGAGGGTGAACTCCCGCCCCAGAAGGTAATAGCGGAGGGTGAGAACGGCCCACCTGATGGCAAGGCACTCTTTTTCGATGGTGCTGTACTTAGCCTCTCTCTTCGAGAGCTTACGGCTAATGTACAGCACCGGCCGCTCTCCCCCCTCCACCTCCTGGGCCAGGACTGCGCCCAGCCCCCTGTCCGACGCGTCAGTCTGCAACAGAAAAGGGAGAGAAAAGTCAGGGGAGTGTAAAAGCGGCCCGCCACATAGAGCAGCCTTAACTCGGGTGAAGGCCTGCTGGCACGGCTCCGTCCCTTGGACCGTATCTGGTAGCCCCTTTTTAGTAAGGTCAGTCAGAGGGCTGGTGAGGTCCGAATAATTTGGTATAAACCGTCTATAATATCCCGCCAGCCCCAAGAACTGCCTTACCTCCTTTTTGGTCTTGGGCCTCGGACAGGTTGCAATTGCGGCGGTCTTATCAATTTGGGGACGCACCTGCCCATGACCCAAGTGGAAGCCCAGATACCTTACCTCCACCCGCCCAATTGCACACTTCTTCGGGTTGGCCGTGAGCCCCGCTCCCCTCAACGACCTCAAGACCACCCGGACATGCTGCATATGCCGCTGCCAATCGTGACTGTAAATCACGATGTCGTCCAGGTAGGCAGCAGCATATGCGGCATGGGGACGCAAAATCCTGTCCATGAGGCGCTGAAAGGTAGCAGGTGCCCCGAACAAGCCAAAGGGAAGCGTGACGAATTGGTGCAATCCGAACGGCGTGGTGAAGGCTGTCTTTTCTTTGGACAATGGAGACAAGGGGATCTGCCAATAGCCCTTCGTTAAGTCCAATGTCGAATAAAATCGAGCCGTGCCCAGCCGATCAAGCAACTCGTCAACCCGCGGCATTGGATACGCGTCGAATTTCGACACTGCGTTCACCTTGCGGTAGTCCACACAGAACCTGACCGAGCCGTCGGTTTTAGGAACCAAAACGATCGGGCTCGCCCAGTCACTGTTGGACTCCTCTATTACTCCCATATCGAGCATTGCCCCTAATACTTCCTGAACTACTTTTTTTTTGTGTTCAGGTAAGCGATACGGCCGGCTGCGAACTACCACGCCCGGCTCGGTCTCGATATGGTGCTGAATTAAGTCGGTACGTCCCGGTAGGGGTGAGAACACGTCGGCGAATTCCGCCTGTAGTTTTGAGAGATCAGTGAGTTGGGACGGTGAGAGGTGATCTCCCCCAGGGGCCAGTGCGACCGATTGTGCTTTGCTGCTCGCCTCTGGCCCGAGATCATCCTCTCCCCCGATCACCGTCGCCAACAACAGTGATTCGACCTCATTCCATTTCTTCAGGAGATTGAGGTGATATATTTTGCCGTGCCCCGTTCCTATCGGACCGTATCACTTCATAATCGAGGTCTCCAACCTGTCGTGCGACCTCAAACGGCCCCTGCCACTTCGACATTAATTTAGAGCTCGATGTAGGGAGTAATACGAGCACTTTCTCTCCCGGTGTAAATTTGCGTAGTCTCGTACCCCTGTTATACGACCGGCTTTGGCGGTCCTGGGCTTGCAACAAATTCTCCCTAGATAGCCGCCCCAAGGTGTGGAGTTTTGTTCGCAAGTCCAGCACATATTGAATTTCGTTTTTGGCCAAAGAAGGCCCCTCCTCCCAAGTTTCTCGTAGGACGTCCAGCACCCCCCGGGGCTGCCGTCCGTAGAGAAGCTCGAAGGGGGAAAACCCCGTGGAGGCTTGCGGGACCTCCCGCACAGCGAATAAGAGGGGTTCTAACCACCGATCCCAATTTTTGGCGTCTTCCTGTACGAATTTACGGATCATGGATTTAAGAGTGCGATTAAATCGTTCGACCAAGCCGTCTGTTTGTGGGTGATAGACGCTTGTCCGAATCGATTTGATGCCCAATAACCCGTATAATTCGCTTAGCGTGCGTGACATAAACGCCGTGCCTTGATCAGTGAGGATTTCCTTCGGAATCCCCACTCGGGAGATTAAACGAAACAGTGCGTCCGCAACACTCTTCGCCGAGATGTTGCGGAGAGCCACTGCTTCCGGATATCGTGTTGCGTAGTCCACGATAACTAGCGCAAAACGATGTCCGCGTGCGGATCGCTCTAATGGCCCGATGAGGTCCATCGCAATTCTCTCGAAGGGGACCTGCATTAATGGAAGGGGGCGCAATGGCGCTTTTGGGGAGGCCAGGGGATTCACCAACTGACATTCAGGACAAGACGCGCACCACCTGCGCACATTGTCGTGAATGCCTGGCCAAAAAAATCGGGTCATTAAACGATTCAGCGTGGCCGCCTGTCCCAGGTGGCCCGCCATTGGGTTAGAGTGAGCCGCCCGGAAAAGCATTTCCCGGCGGCTCTTTGGTACTAACAACTGGGTTGTATCCACTTTTGTCTGAGCGTCTTGGGTCACTCGATACAACCTATCCTTAATTATGGCAAAATAAGGATACGTGACGGGCAAGGCGGGTTGAAGGGACTGACCGTCGATAGTGCGGACCTGTTGGAAAGCATGTTTTAGGGTATCGTCTTGAGACTGCTCCAGAGGGAAGTCATCGCGGTCCGAGAGAATCAGTCTCTCGACCCCGCTCGGTTCCTCTGAAGCAGTTCCCGAGGGCCCCGTATCAGTCTCGCCAACCTGCACCCGCACCGCCCCGTTCCTAGCCTTGTTCCCCCAAGCGGCATCCGCGCATATCGACCCCAATAACGCCGGAAAGGCGGGCCAATTCGTCCCCAGAATTAGCGGATGCCGGAGGTGGGGACTAACCGCCACCTCAACACTATGATTTTCTCCCCTAAACTGTATCGTGACTGGGACAACCGGATATTCCACCACATCCCCGTGCACACACCGCACCTTAACCATGCGGCTTGTATCCAATGCCCCAGGCTGCATCAGGCTTTGATGGATCGAGGTTTGGTTACATCCTGAATCCACCAAGGCCTGATATGTACCCCCCTTGATACTCACAGGAACTTGGTACTCTCCTGCTTGATCAGGGGTGGTCCGCTGGACGTCCGGGACCCGGATCATTGTCCCGATGTCCATCATTGGACATCGGTCCACAAAATGGTCCGGGTCGCCGCACCGCCAGCAGGCCAGCCCAGGCCTGCCCGCCGCCCCTGCGGCGGGGAGTGGGTTGGAATATGAGCGTGGAGGGGGGGTGGAACCGGAACCGTTATCCCCGCCCGACCCCAGCAGCCCCGCCCCCCTGGGCGGGGCCCTCGAACTCCCGTACTGCCCTGGGCCCATTCCACCCCGGCCTCTGGGGGGAATGCGAGGGGGCCCTGGAGGTGGGACCTAGGGAGAGGGACAGGGTGAGAAGGAGAGACAGAGGGGGGAGAGAGAGAGGGAGAGGTTAGTCGGGGCTCGCCGACCCCCGGGCACACCACCAGATGGTCCTCCGCCAGGTTGATGGCCGTCGTCAGCGACGTGGGCCGGTGGCACTGGACCCACTCGGCGGTCTTCTTAGGTAGCCGAGCGATGAACTGCTCCAGTACCACCAGATCGACGATGTGGTCCACGTCGCTTCCACCGGCCAATAGCCATTTGCGGCATGCGTCCCGGAGCTGTTGGGCCATCGCGAAGGGCCGGCCGGTCTCCCCCCCACTCCAGCGAGCGGAACCGCTGACGGTGCTGTTCGGGGGTCCGACCGACCCGCTGGATGATGGCCCTCTTCAGATCTTCATAATCCAGGAGGTTCGCCACCGGCAGTTGTTGGGCGGCCGCCTGGGCTTCTCCGGTGAGCAGTGGAATGAGGCGCACCGGCCACTGTGCCCGGGGCCACCCGCAGACCTCCGCTGCTTTCTGGAAAAGATCGATGAAGGCCTCGGGATCGTCTTGTGGCCCCATCTTGTGTAGGGGCACGTGGACCGGTGCGCTGGCGAGCCCGGCGGCTTCGGTGCGAACCTCCCGGTCTATCCAGCTCCGGAACCTCTCGCGGTCCTCTTGCTGGCCGCGGACGATGGCCTCGAATCGGCGCTCCTGGTCCGCCCGCAGCTCCAGCATGGACTGATGTTGTTCCTGGTGGAGGGCCGCGAGAGAGGTGATAATGTCCGCAAACGGCGTGGCGGAGGGCGTTGGTGTAGTCATGGCGGCGGCGCGGTCCTACTTCCTTCCCGGGTTTTCGGCACCACTGTAACAATGTTCGATATAATGAGGAAGGAAGAGGACACGGGGGTCGGCTGGACGGTTGATGCTTGTCTCTTTATTTTCTCTACAACTCATAAACACACACTCATGTGTGAAATCTCATAAACACGATCTCTCGATCACTTCCGGGTCGGCACTTCCGGCTTCCGGTTACTCAGTCTCTGTGAAGGGGGTTTGGCATCAACCGTCCGGGCTCTCTCTCTCCTCGATCTCCGGTTCCACTGATGTTTTATCCCCTCTCCGCGCTCATTACTAGAACAAGAGACAGGTGTTATTAATCTGCTTCCAACCCACTCACGTACCGCTTGTCCCGCGGCTCTCTCTCCCGCTGCAGACCTCGCTGAACCACGCCCCCCTTGCCACAGTATGCATTACCCGAAATTGAAAACAAATAAATGTTTCTTTAGGTGGGTGCTGCCCTGCTTGTCTGGGGCAAAAAAATAAATAAAAATAAAAAATAAAAAATTTGAGTGTATATCTGGGCTTTATATACTGTATATTAGGGCTGTGCGATATTGAAGAAAAATACGATATGCAATCTGCATATATATAATGTTCATAATATTGCATATTGTGATAAAGTTTATTATTTTCTGAGGAAGATTGTGGAGAAGGACCGATTCAGACCTTGGGGGACCTGCGGAAGCAGTGGACTGAGTCTGGAGTAGAAACATCCAGAGCCACCGTGCACAGGCGTGTGCAGGAAATGGGCTACAGGTGCCGCATTCCCCAGGTCAAGCCACTTTTGGGCCACAGAGAAGCAGCACTGGACTGTTGCTCAGTGGTCCAAAGTACTTTTTCAGATGAAAGCAAATTTTGCATGTCATTCGGAAATCAAGGTGCCAGAGTCTGGAGGAAGACTGGGGAGAAGGAAATGCCAAAATGCCTGAAGTCCAGTGTCAAGTACCCACAGTCAGTGATGGTCTGGGGTGCCATGTCAGCAGCTGGTGTTGGTCCACTGTGTTTTATCAAGGGCAGGGTCAATGCAGCTAGCTATCAGGAGATTTTGGAGCACCTCATGCTTCCATCTGCTGAAAAGCTTTATGGAGATGAAGATTTGGTTTTTCAGCACGACCTGGCACCTGCTCACAGTGCCAAAACCACTGGTAAATGGTTTACTGACCATGGTATTACTGAGCTCAATTGGCCTGCCAACTCTCCTGACCTGAACCCCATTGAGAATCTGTGGGATAGTGTAAAGAGAAAGTTGAGAGACGCAAGACCCAACACTCTGGATGAGCTTAAAGGGGGGGTGAAACACTCAGTTTCAGTCAGTGTCATGTCAATCTTGAGTACCTATAGAGTAGCATTGCATCCTGCATATCTCCGAAAAGTCTTTATTTTTTTATAATTATATAAGAAAGATGCGCTGTTCCGAGTCTTTCCGAAAAAAGCAGAGAGGGTGGGGGCGTGTCGTGTAAGCGGAGCTAAATAATGACGTGTGCAGCAGCGCGCTGTGTGTTGAGTCGAGTGCTTCGTAAAGCTGTCTCATCCCTAACAGCGGGAAAAAAACTTTATTCAAAATAAAAATATGGCTTTTAATCAGATACAGCCATACATCTATGATCCGGAATCAGACCCAGAGGCTGCAGTTGAACAGGAGCAGCAGCAAAAACGACTAGAGCAGGACGTCTCTATGTGGTACAAGTTATACACTAACTATATAATATGCTTAGCGGCTTGTGTTATTTACATATTTATACTTGAATTATATCGTCGTATTTTTGTCTTTGAAGGTGTACATGTGGGAAGTGCAGTTGTGCACGTGTGTTTGTGTGTTTACGCGTGGTTTGTGTAGACAGTAAGCGGACTGGTTTTGCACAGCAGGCTAAGTTAGTGTTTACATAGAAAGACACGGAATAGTAGCGCATTTGAATGAAGAAGCGTGCTTATTTAGTTCAACATATTTCCCCCCTCTTTGTGTATTGTTGTTTGGAGTGCTTTTACAATACACAAACATAAAGTTACACATATAGTGGCCAGCTAAACAAATTTACACGCACTACACATCGCATGCTCCATTGATCAATTAGCTATACGTGATCATGTTTGGGCTACTTGATGAGCATAGGCAAAAACACAGACATTTGAAGCAGTCTTACTCACCGCCTGCGGTTCTAACGTTGGGACTGCTCCATCCTTCAGCATTAGGCGATTGGAAAAGCCGCCGTCAAGCTGGGCCTTGTTTATGAAACAGTCGGCACCGAAATGCAGCGAACAGATATAAACATTCGCGCAACTCAGTTGCTGATCCGGAAAAGCAAATTCCATCCACTGTTGCCTTAACGCGGGGGTTTTGGGGATTCTGTGCAGGACTGTCTTGGTCTGGCAACCAAAAACGCACTTTTTTGGTGACATTGTTATGTGCACATCACCTGTTTAGCATCCTACAAGCCAGCGCTTTGATGGGCGTAGCCTGTTACTTTCGCTCTCTCCCTCGCTCTCTCTCACGCGCTTCCGGTAGAATTGTCCGTAAGGCCCATACAAGGAAATTCCGCCCCCATTAACGTCAAAGGGGACGCATGATCTCAAAAAACTTGCCGAAACTTATGACTAACCGGAAGTAGTATTTTTGACAAAGAAATACTCCCATCAAACGTCCACCTTAACTTTTGAAACTTTGTCCATGTTTAGTATGGGATTCCAAGTCTTTAACAGTGTAAAAAGATCAGTATGCATGAAACAGCATTTCACCCCCCCTTTAAGGCCGCTATCGACGCATCCTGGGCCTCCAGAACACCTCAGCAGTGCCACAGGCTGATCGCCTCCATGCCACACCGCATTGAAGCAGTCATTTCTGCAAAAGGATTCCCGACCAAGTATTGAGTGCATAACTGAACATAATTATTTGAAGGTTGACTTTTTTTGTATTATTGTAACAATTTTCTTTTATTGGTCGGATGAAATATGCTAATTGTTTGAGATTAATTGTTTGGAATTAATTAACTAATTTTGTTTGGAATTTTGGGTTTTCATGAGCTGTATGCCAAAATCATCAGTATTAAAACAATAAAAGACCTGAAATATTTCAGTTGGTGTACAATGAATCTAAAATATATGAAAGTTTAATTTGTATCATTACATTAAAAATAATGAACTTTATCACAATAGGCTATTTTTTTTTAGAAGGATCTGTATATATAAGTTCTGTATCAGATAGTTTTATCAGTTCTAAATGTACCTTAAATTAATATGTTTCAAGTTTTTAATACTCTAATCAACATGGGTATGGACAAATATGAATGCATACTTTATGCAAATGTATGTTATTAGTGAAACCTACTCAGAGGGGTGTGGTCCTGGTCAAGACAATCTCTTGAACTCCAAACTGAACGTCAGAATGGGAAAGAAAGGTGATTTAAACAATTTTGAACGTGGCATGGTTGTTGGTTCCAGACAGGCCGGTCTGAGTATTTCACAATCTGCTCAGTTACTGGGATTTTCACACACAACCAATTCTAGGGTTTACAAAGAATGGTGTGAAAATGGAAAAACATATGCAGCAGTCCTGTGGGCAAAAATGCCTTGTTGATTCTAGAGGTCAGAGGGGAATGGGCCGACTGATTCAAGCTAATAGAAGAGTAACTTTGACTGAAATAACCACTCGTTACAACCATTGTATGCAGCAAAGTACTTGTGAAGCCACAACACACACAGCCTTGAGGTGGATGAGCTACAACAAGACCCCACCGAGTACCACTCATCATTGGACAGTTGAAGACTGGAAAAATGTTGCCTGGTCTGATGAGTCTCAATTTCTGTTGAGACATTCAGATGCTATTCTGTTAAGTCAGAATTTG
>NC_090173.1:30266592-30459200 GCF_024679245.1 Pseudorasbora parva
ACAACAACTTTTATTTATGAAATGTAGTGCAGTAAGAAGGATGACATTATAATATTATGCTTTGGAATATAGTGAAGTAAAAGTTCAGAAAAGAAAAAACACTGATAAAGTATACTTAAAAATGCACTTGAGTAGAAAGTAAAAATATTCTAATACTGTCCACCTATGCCTGTTAACCATTGTTTTGGCTAACGAAAATCGTAATTAATAAAATTCTAAAATGACAACTTCTAAAAGCATGTGACAACTTGCCCCAATAGCTTCCCATTCACCTCCTCTTAAAATCGACCTCAATTAGTACCTTCATTATATCGTTTATTTATTTTTAGCTTATACGTTTGTTTGCCAGTTTAGTTATTTATTTTACCAGATTTTTTATTTATTTATTTTTTTAAGTTGATTATATACAGTTTAAATGTTTTGGGTCATAATTAATACCAACCGCAAACTTTAAATGTTGTAAACTCTTGTCTGAATATGAAGTCAGTGTGATTTATTGTGTTAACTGGTTTAACCAGATCTAATAGCAAAAATGTGAAGCTACTGATTCAATTTTAGCTTGGGGGACAGCAGAATAGAATATGCAAAATAATAAAGCATTAAATTCCATTACATGTCGCCTGCATTCCTTTTGTAGATCCTCAAGTGATGACAACAGGGAGAAAGACCTGGGCCTGTTATTTATCTCTCCTGCTCTCTATGCTGTGTGTGTGTGTGTGTGTGTGTGTGTGTGTGTGTGTGTGTGTGTGTGTGTGTGTGTGTGTGTGTGTGTGTGTGTGTGTGTGTGTGTGTGTGTGTGTGTGTGTGTGTGTGTGTGTGTGTGTGTGTGTGTGTGTGTGTGTGTGTGTGTGTGTGCATGCTTGTTTTTGTGAAATATCAGGACACAAATGTGTATAATGACATTTGTATGACATAGGTATTACAAGGAGAGGATGAAATATGAGGACATTGCCCATTTCCCCATTTTTCAACTTATAAATCATACAGGATGAGTTTTTTTGAGAAAGTAAAAATGCAGATTATTTCTTGTGATGGGTAACTTTATGGGCAGGGGCAGTGTAGGGAAATAGAAATAGTGTGCGCATGTTTTTGTGTGCTTGGCCTAGCTGGACCAGAGGAAAGCCCAAGGGAGCTTCCTTAAACACAGTCTTTACATTAACCCGGTGGCTGGTGGCTATTACAGTTTTTTTCAACTGCTTACACACAAAATTGTTACTTGTCACACAATTTTTAAAACCTGACACTCAAACACCAGAACCACATACTAAATCTGCAAAACCATACACTTTTTTTTGGCCTTTTACTCAGTTTTCAATTTCATTAAACACTTTTTGCAAAACACAACACACAATTTTCTAGGCAACACACAAAAATCTGACAGGAAGTTTCTTGATTTCCTTTTATAAACACAACCAATCAAAATGCCATACTAATTCATCAGTGCCTCACACTAACTCCTCACATGTGCAAACACTTGTTGCTTTACTTAACAACAACCAATCATAACTAGTGGCCTATAAATAGGCCAAAGGTCAAGTAATAGATTTTGGACAATGGATGCAAACAATGCAGACAGAGTAAGAGGAGTTGTGGAGACACTGATGCTGCCTCCATCCAAGGTTGGATATGCCATACAAGAAGGTTCTTTCCACGGTGTCTGGCAAGAGGTAATATAGCATGTGACGTGGATGAAGTATTGTGGCGGGACCCAGCCCGGAGGAAAGATGGAGCCTAGATACACCCAACCATCTGCAAGCACACACATTATGTTTGGTTTTACACTACATGCTACAACACTACATATTTTTGATGTGTTTTTTTTTGTTTTTTTTTTCAAACTGTGTACACTAATACTACATTTACAACCACAAAGAGCAAAAAAAAATAAAAACATAAATAAAAAGTTTGGTTTCAATTTTGCTTTTACTTTTTACTTTATATATTCAACAGCTCTCTCCCAATTACATTCATTCATGTACATGTGAGCTTTTAAAAGAAGAGCTTTAGGTTTTGAATAACAGTGTGTATATGACAATCAAAAATATAACATTATGGTAAAGGTGTTTACAACGTTTACAAATGTTTGCTTTTGAAAAATATTTGTGATAATTTGACTGTGTTGTTTCATTTTGAAAGAGATGTGAGGCATTTTGCATCTTGTGTGTGGAATTTTTGAATTTGTGTGTTAAGTTTTGAAAAAAAAGAGGAAACCTCTGGAAAATGTGTGTAAGCAGTTGAAAAAAACTGTAATTACACCTCAAGCGATAAGTTTTGAGTGTGGGCTGGTGAGGTCACCACAAAGATACAGAACGGATTAAACTTGAGGGGACATTCTGCCAGCATATAGCTCTAACTACTAAGCTTTCTCTCCATCTTACTCCTCCTTCTATTGCACCCTCTCTTATGACAGAGATGGGGCAACAGGATGTAACTATGCAACCATTCTTTCTTTTCATTTTTTTTGATGACTTTTCCTAAATAAACTACTTGTTAATGACACTTCGAGATCATAGCATGCTTCAGCCATCTTTCATGAATAATGTTAAAAAATTAATTCCAAGTTCTCAGACCACCCAGATGTCTATTTAAAACATTATAACTTTTTAATGCCTTTTTAATGTTTTAATGTTTTTAATGACGTGTGTGTGTGTGTGTGTGTGTGTGTGTGTGTGTGTGTGTGTGTGTGTGTGTGTGTGTGTGTGTGTGTGTGTGTGTGTGTGTGTGTGTGTGTGTGTGTGTGTGTGTGTGTGTGTGTGTGTGTGTGTGTGTGTTTGTGTGTGTGTGTGTGTGTGTGTGTGTGTGTGTGTGTGTGTGTGTGTGTGTGTGTGTGTGTGTGTGTGTGTGTGTGTGTGTGTGTGTGTGTGTGTGTGTGTGTGTGTGTGTGTGTGTTTAATTATTTTTTATATTATTATTTTTAATTATTTTTATTTTTTATTTAATTATAATTTTTTTCTAATTATTTAGAAAAAAGTTACCTGGTTGCCTTAAAATTTTGAGTTCATTGAAATGTAAATTTTGAGTTAATACAATGAACATTTTTTGAGATTTTTTACAACCTTTATTAAAATATTATTAAAAGATTTTGTAAGCATATTGTGTAATTGTGTGTTTTATTTCTGTTGACGCAGTGAAACATGCCGAATAGTTTTCGTGATTTATCATTTTTTTTTATGTGGTTCAGATACAATAATATTTTGAGTTTCTATTTATGAAACAAATTTCCTTCATTGTATCAACTCAAATTTTAAATTTCAATAAACTAAAAATTTTAAGGCAACCAGGTTACTTAAAAAAAAAAAACATTATTTCTTATTATATGTTATGTATTTCTTATTATATGTTAAAAGTGCATAGTGCACCTTAAATACAAACACAACATAACATTAGGGTTAAGAATCCACCATTGAAAAAACGTGTCTAAGATTGTTTATCCCTGCTTGTCAGGTACATTAGCCTACATAGAGCTTTTAGTTTAAGTTACTCTTTCTCTTTGAAGATGACAACACTGTCACTAATTCATTCATGGGATCAGCAAATCCATCCATTCATAATTGTGCTCTCTCTCTCTCTCTCTCTCTCTCTCTCTCTCTCTCTCTCTCTCTCTCTCTCTCTCTCTCTCTCTCTCTCTCTCTCTCTCTCTTCTCTCTCTCTCTCTCTGTCTGTCCCTGTATTCTGGCCTCTTTAGCAGTTTCCTCTTCCTGACCATCTGCTACATGCAGGGTACTCACCTCATCTCCTCAGTGGCAAAGGGAACTGGTCCGAGCAGTTGCCATAGAAACAAAACACCATCGTCAGCAATAAAGTTATCCCAGAGCAACTTGCACACATATGGATAATGTGAGTGATCGTATCACAGTAAGAGAGGAAAGCCTCAGCTGGATTTAACGCGGTTTCATGGAGTGTGACTCCAGAGAATATTCTCTTCCTTGCTGAGAGGGAAAAGAGGAAACAACATTAGACTTAGACTCAAGAACAAAAAATGCCAATAGAAGACATGATCTGAAAGAGAGAAAAATACATGTATCACTTACTTTGCAACAAAAGATTGCACATCAGACACTGTACTGCATATGCAAACAGGATATATTGTTATTTATGGTTAGCAACATAATTTACACGTTTGTTGTCAGTAAGATATGTGTCTCTTGTGCTCACCAAGGCTTTATATTATGGAATAATAGTGTGAAATATATTACAGTTAATACAATGATTTTCATGAATTCAATCAAATGTGCGTCTTGCCAGATCAGTCGCTTGGAAACCATTTGCATGTGACATATCAGATATAACTTTGCCCCTGTGTATCTTAGAGCATGATGGTTGGTCTCTAAACAGCAGTACAAATACACTACATCAACATTAATAAGGATTAACTTAGGATAAAATATTATAAAGTAGATTATAGAATGACAGTCATACTTATAAATAATTATAAGTCAATAATTATAATAAAGGTTAAAAAAAAAAAAAAAAAAAAAAAAGTATTACTTGTATTTTTTTCTTGTCAGGCCAGTTAGAAAAACTGAGAGTTGTGCAATGATCAGACTATCAACAATACTAGAAACATTGTTTGTGAGCAAAGCAGACATTTTGTGACTTTATGTGTATGTGTTTGTGGTCCTGGTAAACCTCACAAAGATGGTAAGGTTTATTTGCATACCCCCAGTGCAGGGTTGGAATTAAAAATCTTAATGTGTGTTATACAGAAGAAACAAACATTTAAATTGTTCTTTGGCAGGGTGTATGGTTCCATGAAGAACCTTTAATATCTAAAGAACCTTTCCAGTACACAAAAGGTTATTTTGTAGTGCAAAAAGGTTCTTTAGACTATAAAATGGTTAGAAAAAAGGTACTTTAAAGAACCTTTCACAAAACGGTTATTTGGGGAACGAAAAATGGTTCTTAATCTATATCATCTCTGTGAAACCCCATTTTTGGTTGGCACCTTCATTTTTAAAGGGATAGTTCACTTTAAAATTAAATGTCAGTAACCAAACAGTTAACTGGAGCCATTGACTTCCATAGTACTATGGAAGTCAATGGCTCCAGTTAACTGTTTGGTTACTGACATTTTTCAAAATATCTTCCCTTGTGTTCAGCTGAAGACAGAAATTCATACAGCTTGAGGGTGAGTAACGGATGACAGAATTTTCATTTTAAAGTGAACTATCCCTTTAAGGGTGAATATACAAAATCCTTGTGGGGGAATTTTTTGGTTCCCTCGGATATATAAATCTAAATTATTATTATTATTATTATTATTATTATTATTATTATTATTATTATTATTATTATTATTATTATTATTATTATTATTATTTTGTGTAAAAATGCAGAGCGTTTTATGTGGGGTTGTGTTTAGGGGTTAGGGTACATAATATACAGTTTGTACAGTATTAAAAAAACATTGTCTATATGAAAACATGGAAATCTGTGATGTGGCCAAAGGCACAAAATCATTAATTAATTTCCCCTACTGACTGATACAGATTTGTGTTGATGTTTGCTCTCTCTTTTTCAGGTGTGAGCTGGTGTCTTACGGTTCCCACTGAAGAAAGGAAGCAGGTTTACATTGCAGATGCCGGTAGATAGATTAGGCAGAGGTGTTAATGAGATAACATCTCATCAGGTACCAAAACTACTTTTCACACAAGCCAATGATGCATAATTCTAAAATCACTAGTATAAATGGCAAATGACTCAAATCATTGCCGATACTAAGAAAACTCCAGAAGAGCATGTTAACAGTCAACCATCTTTTTCACATTTGTGCAAAAAAAGTGTCATCAAAATGCAATCTTAATCTTATCTACATTATGTGCTGATAGAAGTGATAAACTTCACTCTCAAACTCAGTTTTAAAGGAGGGAGACAGTACATCTTGTATTCCATGTTTGTTCACAGCAAGCCATGACCATCTGAGATACACCTGCTTGAGTGACCGACACATAATGGCATGCATTTATAGACAGTACTGGACAGTAGTTATATAACAGTGGGTCAGGATACAGCAGCGGAATCCCATTCACTTCTGCATTCTGACCTGTCTGAGGTCATGTTCTGTGTTCTGTCAGGAAGCTTAACTTAATTATTGACAGACAAGGAAGGATATTTGTCAAAAAGGGGGTTTAGTTAACCCAGAGTTACCGCTCAAATCCACCTAAAAAAACAGCGAGTTTCAGAGAGTTTTTGTACATGAGGGGTCACATACACTGTAAAAAAAAAAAAAAAAAAAAAAAAAAAAAAAAAAAAAATATATATATATATATATATATATATATATATATATATATAGATAGATAGATAGATAGATAGATAGATAGATTGTGGGTTTAACATAAAAACTAAGTAACCTGGTTGCCTTAAAATTTTGAGTTTATTGAAATAAAATTTTTGAGTTGATACAATGAAGGAAGTTGGTTAACTTCCTTCATTGTATATCAACTCAAATTTTTAATTTTTGAATCAATATTTGTATTATTGTATCAACTCAAATTGTTAACCAACTTCCTTCAATGTATCAACTATTTTTTTTATTTCAATAAACTCAAAATTTTAAGGCATAATGAATGAAAAGAAACTCAAAATAATTTTTTCTCATAATTTTTTTTTGATAAATCATGAAATTAGCACAATTTGGCATGTTGCACTGCATCATCACAAATAAAACACACACAATTACCCAATATACTTACAAAATATTTGAATAATATTTGAATAAAGGTTGTTGATTCTCAAAAATATTCATTGTATTAACTCAAATGTTTAATTTCAACGAACTCAGAATTTTAATGCAACTAGGTAACTAAAGGATTTTTTTTACAGTATGCAGTTAACTACATACTGTGTGTAACAAAAAAAAAAAAAACTTTAAAAATTGTATTTTATTCTTCTGTCTCGATTTCTGTTACAGTTTAGTTAAACACTAAACTTTTAGTGATTTACACTTTTACACTAAACAGTTTAGTTAAACACTAAACTTGTTCAAACGGTAAGAAAACATGGTGACATTTTTTGTGTCATGTGGCTTGTGGTGTTGGCGTTATTCCTGCAGGTGCATAAAGGTTGAACCAACTCACATTACACACATTGCGCTCTGACCTGGACCTCTGCTGTAGGCCTATATCAAATCTTGAAAATCCATGAACTTGAGCCAGAGCTGACTTCATCAAATTGTATGTGCTCGAAAAGTAAAATATATGACTTTGTCTGAGTGTTGTATAAAACTGCAAATAGATACAAGCTTTGGTGTGTTAGGGAGCGAAAGAGAGAGAAACCACACACTTCCAGCAAGTGGTTCTCAAGCTGGGTTTCCTGTCGCATGCTTTGCCACTCTAGCAGAACTGCAGAAGTTGTGTTTCTTTTCTGCAAACTTACCATACAGATAAGCAGACTTGAGCGCATAAACTGGGCTATTTTTAACACGTAGCCTATTACCAGACACAAACGACATAGGAAAAAACAGCATTTTAATCTACCAACCAACATAGATCAAACAAATGTTTAAAATATGTTAGGCCTATCAAACTAATAGCTTTGGGGATCTTGTAGCCTAGTTACTACATGTTTAAACAAGGTTTTCAAGGTGTTTTTGTTGTGTTAATAGGCTACATCAGGCTACAAGGTTGTCAAAATGTTCCTCTAAAAAGACATTCGCGAAAGGAAGTTGTAATCAAGGCAACAGTTCGTTGAATCGACCCCTTTCATTGAATATTTAAAGGGCGGAGTCAAAAAAAAAAAAAAAAAAAAAAGGTCCCGCTCGTTCTTGTGGGTGGTAACTGAGCATTGCAGTCCTTTGAGACGCGGCCCCGCGGGGTACGCGCATGCAGGTAGCAGCTGAGTAGCCTACAGGGTGATTTATTGTGAGACGCTTCTTCGTTGCCGGACAGTGAAACAGCGAGACAAAGGTAAAGTAATATGGCCTGTCTTGTTTTATACGGGATAATGAAAGTTGCCATAATCAGAAATAGATGTGTGAAGTTGTTTGACACTTGCGACACAGCTGCGTGCGATGTGACATACCGAGATGCTCGTTAACTGTTCGCTTCTGCGGTTATATCAGTCGCCTCATAAAAATCTGTTGATTTAGAGACTTAAATGCGTGACAATTGTTTTTCTAGGCAAATGAGCCGTACAATTAGCATTACATTTTAATGTTGTCCAGGATGAACCAAGACGATATAGGCTTACAACATCACTTGTAAACCTCATGAAAGTGGTTGAGAGATCTTTCTTAGCTATAACCTGGATAGTGTTGCTATTTTTAAGAAGCTATAATATGTTTTTGGTCGCCTTTTCCTCTTACGTTTTCAATGTCCCTCTAACAATTAAAGTAGACTTTCAAATTGCAATACAGTGCAAATTGTTTCGCTTTGTTTTACTTGTACACACAGTTGGCTGTGTTCAGTTGTAAGTTTCAGTGCTCCCCCAAAGAATAAGCTATATTCGCAAACTATAAAAGCACTGAGCCTCTGCACACACTGTTACACAAAGAGATCATCTATCGAGGCAATGAGACTTGAACTAATGTTTATTCATGAAACAACTTCCCTGTCACAGCAGTCAAATCAGCCTTCAGTCTTTAAATGGCTTTTTTGTTTTTCTCTTTCTTTGTCGTAGTGCCTGGATTGATCTGATGTTTGCATAAACTCAGAGGCTTGTATTTCAAGATTAAGGGGATAATCTGGGGATAAACGTAGGATAAAATTAACGCCAAACACAGTGTTTGCATTGGCATTTACGCTTGTTCATATTTTCACATTGTTTTAGCCCGATATTGATAGTCCAGAGGCTTTTTGACCTGAGTATACCATATGAAAGAGAGTACAGATCTGAAAAGGGCGGATAAACAGCTTCAACATCAGTAGGCTACTGACAGAGTTCAGAAATATTTAATCATTTTATTTTACAAATGATGTTATCAGCTAAAGATGAATTTCACAGCTGAGTAAAATCTGTATTTCACAATTTCAAAGAAAGTCTTAGTATTTGGTTTGCTTTAATGACAGTAGCAAACTGAATAAACGTATGACCATGTTCTCCATATGATCCAAATAGTCAGTGATCAGTGTCACAAATCTACTTATTTGAATTAAGACCTAGGGATACTGTAGAATCTTGAATTTGTCAGACTTATTTTACATTATAACATTTTCTTGATTTCCCTGGGTTATAAATTAGACTTTGAATCCCTTATTTTCAGTGTGAACTTTTGAACCCAGTATGTAAAATTTTTGGTTTGAATTTTTGATAAACTTTGTTTAAATTTTTTTTAACCCTAAAATATCTTTATGCAAACAAAGCATCTCATTTGCTGTCACATATTTTGATTTCTCGTACATAGCCAAATTAACCAAGATGAATCCACAAAACCAAAAAGAAAAGCTCTCCTCCTCACAAACTTCCTAATTGTGTATCCTCGATCAAAGAACAGAAAGTGTTTCTGTAACATTTGCAGTTAGGTTTCTAATTATTGTGGACGGCACATTTTGCGCTCCATTTCAATGTGAAATTGTTTCTTTTTGAATATGCGTCATTGATTCCCCCCCCCCCCCCTCTGTCTCTGTCTGCGTTACTGCAGGAGCTCAGTCTAGGCAAAGATAACTGAGCACCGTGGAACCGACAGAGCACATTAACATGACTGACAGATCAGTTCTTACATCTAATCGCTGCTTATCTGAAAAATGGTTTTTCACAAGGCCAGAGGGGAGAGGGAGGGAGGGAGGGACAGACGCCTCCATATCCACGTCTTAGACTGTGGCTCAGTGTAATCAGGTGGTGACAAATTGAAATAGATGACATCGAAAGCTATATCGGAGTAGGACACTGCAAACAAATACAGTAAAAACAGCGTACTACTGTATAAAACATGACAAGATTTAGTTGCTTGCTATCATTATTAGTGGGACAAAATGTTTCCTTTTTCTTTTTAGATCATAGATATTCTAGTGCAAGAGGCATGATTAGATGCACATGAATTTCTTTGAACGAATGCACGGTATTTTATGAAGAGAAAATACATCAGCCTCAATATTTTTGGTGCAATTGCAGGGATAAAACGCCATTGCCAACTAATAACATACAGCCGCAAAAGTGATCATTAGCAGTTTTGTAAGGTAATAACCTCTGTTACATATTATCAGAAATCAAATTGTCCTTGATTTAATTTAATGTAATTCATTTTGTAATAAAAAAGGCTGATGTACATTGTATGAAAATATTTATCAAAAATGACTTCTACAGCATTGTAACACCACAGGGTTAAACTGATCAACACATGCCTGCCTTTATTTACTCTTCTATATCCCTATTCGGATGGGATTAGTTTTACATGGAGAGGTCAGGTAAAGTAATTATTACCAGAGTTCCTCAGACATTAAGGACACCTACTGGGTTGTTGATTTTGCTTGTGAAATGGGTGTGTTTTTTAAAAGCACAGAAGTGAAATAGACTATATTTTAGAGAGAGTGGAAATTGGAACTGAAAAATAAAATGTTGTGGTTGTGCAATGAACTTGGACTAACACCTCAGGGCTAATAGTAATAATAACAAAAAAATGTATGATAAGACCCCTTGAAACATGAGATGAAAGGTAAATGTGTTCATAGAGGTCGGGGGGGGGGGGGGGGGTGTAGATATAGATTTTTATTTATAACACACTTCATTTCGAAGAATCTCAAAGAGCAACAATGGAAAAGGGAAAAATAAAAAATGTTAAAATATAGAATAATACAAACAATCAACACATAAAAGCTTTTCTGAACAGAAAACAGAGCTGATGGTGGACATTGACATGACATACGCTGTTAGACCACTGAGGCAGACCGGCCTCAAAATGTAACTTTTAAAACTTTTTGTAATCTTAACATCCATCAAAGCAGTGTATTGTATATGAGTTGTATATCGTTGGCCTATTTAGATCAAGGACGAGATAACTATAACGATTACAGTTATAAAGAAGAAGATATAGTTAGAAAAATCTTCTAATAGTAAAAGAACATACAGCCGAAAAAGTGATCATTAGCAGTTTTGTAAGTATATAACCTCTGTTTCATATTATAAGAAATCTTAGACAGGTGAAATTTTTTTCTTAATCTAAAACAGCATGAACTGTTGATAGAGGGTTAAAAGTTTGTGTTTACTTCTGCAAAGTTCCTCTTACAGGAGACAAAGTCACTTTTCTTTCCCACTCACGTGTTTTCTGTCTTCTCATGTACGTGTTTTCTCATGTACTGTCCATAGATGGAGGATGGGCAAGGACATACATACTGTTGTGATGAAATCTGCATTTCCTCCTCAGCTGTTTGCAAAGCTCTCTATTCCACTGATCCCAATGCAAATAATCCTAATAACCAGATTACCTTTATTTTCTGTTCACTCTTTCTCTTTCTATTCAGAGGAAAACATAGAAGTCCTTTAAATTTCTTAAGCAATCTGGTTTAAAAGAAGATCAATAAACTTGATTTTCTCAAGTGTTCTTGGAAAACACATTTTCTTAAATATTAAATATTAAATAAACTCCCATGGACACATTACAAATATGAAGGGGAAGTTTTGGGTAACCGTTTTTTACAGTGTCCTTATGTAGTTAAGTAATTATTAAAATAACTTTTACTAAAGTAATAACTGCATAATTACAAGCAACTCTAAACCAAATACTAATCCCAACCCTAACCGTATTTTAGTGAAATGTTTATTGTAAGTACAATGTAGCTAATTATTATTATGCAGTACTTAAATGTTATTACACTGTAACACAGAGACCTTCAAATAAAGTGTAACTGATTTTTTATTATAATAAACAGACTTAAAGAGTTAGTTCACCAAAAAGACATCATGACATAAATGTTGGGTGTCCACTTTATCCACAACCAAAGTTATTTTACAAGTTCAGGTGACCTGGATTATACAGTAGTGCACATGCAAATGGACTATGTGTATGTTTTGTGATATGCCAAAAATAATTTTACTTTGTTGATTCATACCTGCTTCTTCTGTTCTTTAGGTGGAGCTGTGATGGCCTCCTGAAGCCAGTTAAACAGGAGTGTGGCTCTCAACATCCTCAGCTCAAAGTCAGTGTATTATAGTAATTATGGGTTAATGCAATAAATTACTTGCTTTTTTATATTTTCCCCCATTCAAAATTTAAAGACTGATTGGTCAAATCTTAAAATAGAATAAGCATGAGTAGCCTTTTTCTCACCAACTTGCCCCACTTTAATAAAGACCCACTTTTGCATTGCATACATTTGTGATTAGCCAGTTAACCACAACTGCATGCTTTTGCTTAGCAAAACATCTGTAGGTGTTTGACCTCTCTGGTCTCTCACAAGCCTGAGGTTAGCACATTTACTCTTCATTTTCTGGTTCTTTCATCACCCTGGTTTGTCTAACCTGTATTCTATCTCTTTTAAAGTAGCTTATAGACCCTCTCCGTTCAACACAGTTTTGTATCATGGAGGCCAGGGGAAAGTATGACTTCAATGGCACAGCAGAAGACGAGCTCAGCTTCCGGAAAGGAGACATTCTGAAGGTGAAAGATAGAGGACACAAACACATACTAAACGCTCTTACTTTGGTTTCAGAGTTCTGTGGCACTCTACCATGCTTGACTACAACAGTTACTCTATAGCAAGGGTGTCCAAAGTCGGTCCTGGAGGGTGCTGTCCCACAGAGTTTCTCAACACACCTGCTGGAAGTTTCTAGTATGCCTATTAAGACCTTGATTAGCTGGTTCTGGTGTGTTTTATTGTGGTTGGAGCTAAACCCTGCAGGACAGTGGGCCTCCAGGAGCAGGATTGGACACCCCTGCTCTATAGCTAGTGCCAATGCTTTGGGCAAAGTTAATGCGAGTCATGTGATGTCTGTCCACTTTTCTTTTTTTAAATAAATACAATTATGCATTACATAAAATATTATAATATTTAATAAATAATAAAACAAAACTGCTTTGAGTAAAATCATACACAAAAAGTCACAATTATGACATTTAAGTCTCATTTGTAGCTTTTAATGTCATAACTGAATTATTATTATAGTTTAGACTCATCAAAAGTTGATGAAGTTGATAGTTTAGACTTTTTGTCATATTTATGACTAAGAAATTTTAATTTTTAAATCTCATAATTATGATGTAATTTTATCTAATACTTGTACATTTTATCGCATAACTACGATTTACCAAAGCATGATTTTTTTTCGTATGTGAAGTAAATTGGCTCCCATTCATTTTGACAAATATTACTCCAAATAGATCCTGGGATCTCAAGATGACTGGTTCAAGGCAGAGATACACGGTCACGAGGGCTTCGTACCAAAAAACTACGTTGACAGGCAAACGCCAAGGTGAGCTCATCTGATAATCTTTGCAACCACATGCAAATAACCTGTGAGCATGTAGTAGTTAATAGAGAGAAAGAGAGAGAGACAGAAAGAAAGTGAAAGACCCTAATAAGCACACAAGTGTATTTGAATTCCCTCTCCAGCTGGTTCAAAGAAAACGCCAGTCGTAGCTCGGCTGAGGAGATGCTAAAATCCCGAGAGGTGGGTGCTTTCCTGATCCGTGGCAGCCAGAGTTCCCCTGGAGACTTCTCCATCTCAGTCAGGTAACAAAACTGGATTTAATGGATTAATATTTAAATTTTTGCATCAGGACATTTTTTTTACATATTTGTTCACTGCAATCACCATAAAATTACATAAAAAGAATGAGATGGAAAAAATAATAAAGTCACAGTCCTGTTGTCCTATAAATAATATTTGAGAATGAACACCATTACTGTGTGTATGTATACAGTGAGGAAAATATATATAGTATTTGAACACCCTGCTTTTTTGCAAGTTCTCCCACTTGGAAATCATGGAGGGGTCTGAAATTGTCACCGTAGGTGCATGTCCACTGTGAGGGACATAATCTAAATAAAAAAATACAGAAATCACAATATATGATTTTTTTTTACTATTTATTTGTATGTCTTTAAAATGTCCACCCCCACTCCATTTATTATCCTAAATTAGATGCACCTGTTTGAGGTTGTTAGCTGCATAAAGACATCTGTCCACCCCATACAATCAGTAAGAATCCAACTACTAACATTGCCAAGACCAAAGAGCTGTCCAAAGACACTAGAGACAAAATTGTACACCTCCACAAGGCTGGAAAGGGCTAAAGGGAAATTGCCAAGCAGCTTGTTGAAAAAAGGTCCACTGTTGGAGCAATCATTAGAAAATAGAAGAAGCTAAACATGACTGTCAATCTCCCTCGGACTGGGGGTCGATGCAAGATCTCACCTCGTGGGGTCTCAGTGATCCAAAGAAATCAGCCCAGAACTACAGAGGAGGACCTGGTCAATGACCTGAAAAGAGCTGGGACCACCGGTCACTACACTAAGGTCATCGTGGTTTGAAATCATGCATGGCATGGAAGGTTCCCCTGCTTAAACCAGCACATGTCCAGGCCCGTCTTAAGTTTGCCAATGACCATTTGGATGATCCAGAGGAGTCATGGGAGAAATTAATGTGGTCAGATGAGACCAAAATAGAACTTTTTGGTCATAATTCCACTAAACGTGTTTGGAGGAAGAAAAATGATGAGTACCATCCCAAGAACACCATCCCTACTGTGAAGCTGTAAGCATCCCTTTTTACGTTTATCTTGATCGTTATATCTTTGTGAGTACAGTCTATAGAAAAAAAAGAAAAAAAAACGGATTGGTGCTTGCAACACGGAGCTATTACAGTTAATGCCCAGAGCCCCCCCTCAGCTAAAACGGCAGCTTTGGGGGCATAACGTAAAGGGTGTCTTTGTGCCTCTTTATAGACACAAAATGCAATTAAAATGTCTGTCCAACATGACTAAAGTAACCAAAGCTGCCGTTTTAGCTGAGGGGGGCTCTGAGCATTAATTGTAATAACTCCGTGTTGCAAGCACCAATCCGGTTCGTTTTTTTTTTTTCTACAGACTGTACTTACAAAGATATAACGATCAAGATAAACTTAAAAATTTGCCGGAGTTGTCCTTTAAGGAGAGGATGACCGGGGCCATGGTTTGCAAGATTTTGGGGAACAACCTCCTTCCCTCAGTTAGAGCATTGAAGATTGGTCGAGGCTGGGTCTTCCAACATGACAATGACCCGAAGCACACAGCCAGGATAACCAAGTAGTGGCTCTGTAAGAAGCATATCAAGGTTGGCGTGGCCTAGGCAGTCTCCAGACCTAAACCCAATAGAGAATCTTTGGAGGGAGCTCAAACTCTGTGTTTCTCAGCGACAGGCCAGAAACCTGACTCATCTAGAGAAGATCTCTGTGGAGGATTGGGCCAGAATCCCTCCTGCAAACCTGGTGAAAAACTACAGGAAACGTTTGACCTCTGTAATTGCAAACCAATAGCCTGACAAGCCAGACCCACATCAAGATGTTTGGTCTTGAAACTCACCATTGACAGGGCTCAATCCTAGAGGCGGGATAAATGGTTGTCTTTCAAACTCTCTCTGCACACAACTGGATAGAGCTACAACCAACCAGAGCAATGAAGGTGAGGAGGAGCTGATAGATTAAACTTTCGCCGTATCCGGTCAGCAAAACTCTGAACACACCTTCCTTTTTTAAGAATTACTTCAGTGCCGTTATTTGTTCTTTTCTCAGAGAAAAGCTTAACTCCAAGTCTTCCAGAGTCGCGGTCAAAGCTGATTCGAAAGACCGCCGTTCACCAGCTTCTGTGAAGCACGTAAGCGCAACTCGGCCGTCATTATGTTAAGCCCCGCCAACCGACTCTATACACGATGTGATTGGCCTGACCAGAGTTTGATTTTTACAGCTCATTTTACAGCCCACCTCTCAACTTATTTTCCTCACTGTATGTGTATAGATTGTTTTTTTTTTTGTACTTTTGAATTGTTATATTGTATCATGTTATACTGGCTCTTAATCGGGTATTAATAGTTTCTTAATTTATCTGTGTTGACTGTGTGTTGAGTTTGATGGCTGTATTGTCGAAGTTGGTGGCAAATCAGTTTCCCTAATGGGATTAATACAGTTTTCCAATCCAAAACAATCCAATCCAATATTTCAGCTGGCCCATGAAGGTCAACCTTATTAAAGTGCTGTGAATTTGTAATCATTGTAATGTCAGTCTTCTGTCCCCCAAGTTATAAGGCTGAAAGATCCTTATTGACTACAGGCTCACACACCAGAGCCATTTTGGCCCGCACACACTAAATCTGGCCTATGGAAACACTCCCATCAACAATGCATCAATAACATCCATCTTATTACAGCGGTCAGACAGTCCATTTGTTTCAACCATCCTCTCATAAATCACCTATACAGTAGGTCCTAACTGAATGCACTGTGAAAGACTGAGAGAGAGAGAATGAACAAGGGTTCCCTCTAGTGCAGAAAGTAGGTTGTGCAGCTTTTGCTAACCATAGTTGATTAAAAAAAACTGGACATTAATAGATTCTTAGAGCTGGTAATTGAAATTACAGATTATTATTAGGGGGACTGTCCCTTTAACAAGTTGCTTTGGATAAAAACTTCTGCTGAATGACTATATATATTTATTTTTATACATTTTTACAGTATCAGTCTGTCATATGACAAGACTAATACTCAAAGGAGTATAGAAATAAGTGAACATTTATGGTTATTTTTTCTCACATTCACTTACTAATCTCGCTTTGTTTTTTCCCCCTTCTCACAGACACGAGTATGATGTACAGCATTTTAAGGTTATGAAGGATAAATCGGGCCAGTACTACCTGTGGACGGAGAGGTTTACCTCTCTAAACAAGCTTGTGGAGTATTACAAGACCACCTCCATATCCAAACAGAGGGAGATCTTCCTTAGGGATGGAACTGGAGATGATCTAAGAGCACCTCCGCCTGTAAATAAACTCTAGATTTCAATCAGTAAATGTTGCTGTTAGGTTTGCTGTTAATCTTCTAGGTCACTGTTTATGCTCAATCTCATAACCGAACTCCATGAGGTCAAACTCAATCATGATCTCCTTTTACCTTCTTTGAACTAAGCCATCGGCTGATTTCACGCTAGCATTTCAAGAGATATTAATTTCTTATTTTAGATATTTTTAGTTCTCTATATATGCAGATTCTGTCAAACATGTCATATAAACGTGAATGTATCTGTGAGAGTCTACAGACTGTACAGAAGATAAATAATGACCAATAAATGGTCCTCATTTTCAGTTAAAGAGTCAACCAGAAGTTCGGCCTCCCCCAGGTGGTGGTTATGGCGGTCCACAAACCTCATCACAACACCGCAGCACAACAGATCAAACTCACAACCAGAAGGTACAAGCATGTCTTGTGTGTGTGTTTGTGTGTGTGTGGGTGTGGGTGTGGGTGTGGGTGTGTATGTGTGTGTACAGGTCACCCAGAAATGTAGTAGGTTCGTCAGCGCTGTGTGGATATTCGCCTATATATATATATATATATATATATATATATATATATATATATATATATATATATATATATATATATATATATATATATATATATATCACAGAACAGTGTGAGAGTGTTCTTGTTCAGGAAAGTAACCTGTGCATTCGCTTTAGCCGATTGTAATGCATTTAGTTCAATATAACACATGTACTGTAAGTGGTGATGTGTCAATGATTTACCTCAGACATGAGCGAGAGTGAGCTTCAGTGTATTCACTCATCGCGCTCGGACTGCAGAGAATGTGCTCAATGTAAACAGACTTTTCTTCCGACCTGGTCTCTATGGTTAAACAGAAAATATGGTAGCTTATAGGCAATAACTGCACTTTGGTTTAGAATATTAATGATAACCATTTTCTTTCCATAATAATGTTTGCAGCTGCATCCTTTACGTCTATGGCTTATCCCGATTTATCCAACTACGGATCAAACAGAAAATGCGCGCTGCACTAACGCGCGTTAATACATTTAGTGCCGTTAAAATGAATTTGCGTTAACACGTTATTAACGCGTTAACTTTGACAGCCATAATATATATATACAGGTCCTTCTCCAAAAATTAGCATATTGTGATAAAGTTCATTATTTTCCATAATGTAATGATAAAAATTAAACTTTCATATATTTTAGATTCATTGTACACCAACTGAAATATTTCAGGTCTTTTATTGTTTTAATACTGATGATTTTTGCATACAGCTCATGAAAACCCAAAATTCTCAAAAAATTGGAGGTGTACAATCTCAAAAAAAATTGCATATTTCATCCGACCAATAAAAGAAAAGTGTTTTTAATACAAAAAAGGTCAACCTTCAAATAATTATGTTCAGTTATGCACTCAATACTTGGTCGTGAATCCTTTTGCAGAAATTACTGCTTCAATGCGGCGTGGCATGGAGGCGATCAGCCTGTGGCACTGCTGAGGTGTTCTGGAGGCCCAGGATGCGTCGATAGCGGCCTTAAGCTCATCCAGAGTTTTGGGTCTTGCTTCTCTCAGCTTTCTCTTCACAATATCCCACAGATTCTCAATGGGGTTCAGGTCAGGAGAGTTGGCAGGCCAATTGAGCACAGTAATACCATGGTCAGTAAACCATTTACCAGTGGTTTTGGCACTGTGAGCAGGTGCCAGGTCGTGCTGAAAAAACAAATCTTCATCTCCATAAAGCTTTTCAGCAGATGGAAGCATGAAGTGCTCCAAAATCTCCTGATAGCTAGCTGCATTCACCCTGCCCTTTATAAAACACAGTGGACCAATTTGCTTTCATCTGAAAAAAGTACTTTGGACCACTGAGCAACAGTCCAGTGCTGCTTCTCTGTAACCCAAAAGTGGCTTGACCTGGGGAATGCGGCACCTGTAGCCCATTTCCTGCACACGCCTGTGCACGGTGGCTCTGGATGTTTCTACTCCAGACTCAGTCCACTGCTTCCGCAGGTCCCCAAAGGTCTGAATCGGTCCTTCTCCACAATCTTCCTCAGGGTCCGGTCACCGCTTCTCGTTGTGCAGCGTTCTTTGCCACATTTTTTCCTTCCCACAGACTTCCCACTGAGGTGCCTTGATACAGCACTCTGGGAACAGCCTATTCGTTCAGAAATTTCTTTCTGTGTCTTACCCTCTCGCTTGAGGGTGTCAATGATGGCCTTCTGGACAGCAGTCAGGTCGGCAGCCTTACCCATGATTGCGGTTATGAGTAATGAACCAGGCTGGGAGTTTTTAAAAGCCTCAGGAATCTTTTGCAGGTGTTTAGAGTTAATTAGTTGATTCAGATGATTAGGTTAATAGCTCGTTTAGAGAACCTTTTCATGATATGCTAATCTTTTGAGACAGGAATTTTGGGTTTTCATGAGCTGTATGCTAAAATCATCAGTATAAAAACAATAAAAGACCAGAAATATTTCAGTTGGTGTACAATGAATCTAAAATATATGAAAGTTAAATTTTTATCATTACATTATGGAAAATAATGAACTTTATCACAATATGCTAATTTTTGAGAAGGACCTGTATATATGTATAATAGAATTTTATATTTATTTATTTTTTAATTAAAAAAGCACCTAATATGGATGGGATACCTTTCGCGCTTTGGCCTGTCAATTCAGAAGACAAACCAATGGGCCGCTGTCGCTGCATGGTGGGACAGTCAATGGCAAAAAATAAAATAAAAAAATAACAATGTTTCGGCCCACCTACAAAAATGCCCTGTGCCAGATTACCAGTCCAGCCCTGGCCTTTGCTCAGTACTTTGTTGAAGTACCTTTGGCACTAGTTACAGCCTCAAGTCTTTTTGAGTATGATGCTACAAGCTTGGCACACCTTATTTTGGGCAGTTTCTTCCATTTTTTTCTTTGCAGGTCTTTGTAGGACCTCTCAAGCTCCATCAGGATGGATGGGGAGCGTCAGTGAAAATTTTCAGAACTCTCCAGAGATGTTAAATCAGGTTCAAGTCTGGGCTTTGGCTGGGCCACTCAGTGACACTCTCAGAGTTGTCCTGAAGCCACGCCTTTGTTATCTTGGCTGTGTGCTTAGGGTCGTTGACCTGTTAGAAGATTAACTGTTGCCACAGTCTGATTGTCCAGAGCGCTCTGGAGCACGTTTTCATCAAGGAAGTCTCTGTACATTTCTGCATTTATCTTTCCCTTGATCCTGGCTAGTCTCTCAGTTTCTGTTGCTGAAAAAACATTCCCACAGCATGATGCTGCCACCACCATGCTTCACTGTAGGGAGGGTATTATCCAGGTGATGAGCCGGGCCTGGTTTCCTCCAGACATGTACTTACCATTTAGGCATTTAGGTGTCTTTTGGCAAACTCCAGGTGGGCTGTGATGTGCTGATTGGCCACTCTAGCATACAGGCCTCATTGGTGAAGTGCTGCAGAGATGGTTGTTCTTTTGGAAAGTTCTTCTCTCTTGACAGAGAAACACTGGATCTCTGTCAGAGTGACCATCGGGTTCTTTGTCACCTCCCTGACTAAGGCCCTTCTTACTCGATCGCTCAGTTCGGCCAGGCGGCCAGCTCTAGGAAGAGTCCTGGTCCAAACTTCTGGATGATGGGGGCCACTGTGCTCTTACTGCTGCAGAAATGTTATTGGATGGCAAATTACTTTTTTATTTTTATTTTTTATTTTTAATAAGTTTGCTAAGATTTCAAACAAACTTCTTTCATGTTGTCATTATGGGGTATTGTTTGTAGAATTTTGAGGAAAATAATTAATTTCATGTGGAAAATGTGGAATACTTTCCTAATGCAATGTATGTAAATTGTAAAAAAATCCATATTTGTTTAGCAAGAAAGAGAAACTGGCTAATAATAAAACTGTGCTCTTTTCACAGAGTAAGAGAGGAAGTGTTGAGGAGAAAGCTAACACTGTGGGTCACCAAGGGAGGAACAGTCCAACCCCTCGACGAACCTCTGACACTTTGCCTGCCCCGGTATGATGCCAGGAATTATCACCTACTGTCAAGGATTAAAAAACATTTTTGTGTTAACTTTTTTTTTTCAAGGGTGTAATTTGTATTGTGTGTGTGTGTGTGTGCGTGTGTGTGTGTGTGTGTGTGTGTGTGTGTGTGTGTGTGTGTGTGTGTGTGTGTGTGTGTGTGTGTGTGTGTGTGTGTGTGTGTGTGTGTGTGTATGTGTGTGTGTGTGTGTGTGTGTGTGTGTCAGAGGTCAACCATACAGGTGAGAGCAATATATGACTTCACTGCAGAGGAAGATGACGAGTTGGGCTTCAATGCTGGTGACATCATTGAAGTACTGGACCGTTCTGATCCGTCATGGTGGAAAGGTCGATTGCGTGGCAGAACTGGTCTTTTCCCTACCAATTACACAGATCAGATCTGATGTCTTCAGACTTCCTGGAGGTGTGGAATCACCATACTAAATACATTGTACTTTCACCAAGTGCCTGCCTATAATGCACAGACTGGTTGATTATTTTCAAATTACTTTTATAAAGCTGATTGCAAAACATTTGAAGAGAAGTGAGAAAGACATTACTCATGAAGGTCTTTGTTGCTTCTCTTTTTTTTTTTAAATACAAAACCATATGTATTTTTTTATTTTTTATGTTGCAAATAAGGTACGAAGAAATTGTCAGATTATCCTAATGACTAGACGTTCTCCCTTGTATGAATTACTGAATCATACAGTACATACTGTAGCCCATTCAATGACAGTTTTATTGCCTTCAGGTCCAGTTAATGTTTATATTTTAAGATTTTCAGTAGGACACACTAACACAAGAGAAGGTGTTACAGTACCAAGCAAAGCTTTCATGTTACTGTACCAATTTTTGTACTAAAAATCCTAATGTTGCTTGTCAAAATGGGTATATGGCACATGCAGAATAGGTATCATTGTTTTACTATGCAGGATGGAAAATATAGAATAAAGGATTTTAATAAATTTTACCTTTCTGCTTTCAGATAGTCAAGTGTTATTTTTTTTAAAAGGATCATTCTATCACCATTATGACCAAACCTGTATGTCTTTCTTTCTCTTTTCGTGCATGGTGTCAATAAGTAAAGTTATACAGGTAAATAACGTACTCGGTTACTTTCGTAACCTCGGTTCCCTGAGAGAGAGGAACGAGTATTACGTATGGGAAAAACTCCTTTTCTCGAGAATGTGAAGCAAAACTTTTAATAAAGGTATCTATGTAAAGCGCAGTGAGCTGCACGGCCATAGCCCAGCGCGAGGAGCGCTCTGATTGGCCGGGCTGCGGCAACTGCAGGAACCTATGGTGAGGCGGCTGAGAGGAACGAACCAATGGGGGGCGTTCCAGAAGCCCGCCGAAAAAGGTGCTTATATTTGCATACAGGAGGCTATATAAGACCCTAATTCGCCATAGGTGTCAGGTTTTAAGATCGACTGAAGCGATACCTGAGAAGCATAAACACGGCACGGAACGTAATACTCGTTCCTCTCTCTCAGGGAACCGAGGTTACGAAAGTAACCGAGTACGTTCCCTTTCGAGAGAGGTTCCTCGTATTACGTATGGGAACACAATGTAAAGCGCCGTGTGTGCTGACTGACCCAGTATACCCAAAGCACATGTTATAAACCCCCGAGACACCGACAGAGGCGGCTTATAAGGGGAATGAAGAACCGGAAGAGTCGGTTCGTTTGAACAGCTGATCGGACATAGTCGGATCTTATGATGAATGAATAGTGCTTAAGGACTAATGTGTACAGGCCAAAATGTAAGGCAATCTGTTTGCCAGGGTCAAGATAGAGCCTAGATGGAGAGAAGCCCTGCTTGTAGAGCTGGAACCTCCAACTTGTAGAATCTGATAAAAGTGGACGGAGAGGCCCAGCCTGCCGCCGCACAGATATCT
The DNA here is from genome assembly GCF_024679245.1 of Pseudorasbora parva. Lineage (NCBI taxonomy): Eukaryota > Metazoa > Chordata > Actinopteri > Cypriniformes > Gobionidae > Pseudorasbora > Pseudorasbora parva. The sequence goes on from NC_090173.1 coordinate 30,289,392, forward strand.
TCCAAAGAAATGTCACACGACCAAGCCCAAGATGAGGCCATGCCTCTAGAGGAGTGGGCTTAAATGCCTGTAGGACAGGTTAGGTCCTGGACCTATATGCTAGTGGGACTGCATCCACTATCCAGTGTGAGAGACTGTTTCATGACAGCACAAACTTTAGTGCGGCCACCGAAGCAATGAAGAGCTGATCCGACTGCCTGAAGGGGGCGGAGCGCTCTAGATACAATCTCAATGCTCTGACTGGGCAGAATAGGTTTGCGTCTTATTCTCTCTGAGACGCGGGTTAAGCAGTGCAAAGACCTGCATACTGAAGGGGTTGATAGCACTTTCAGCATAAAACCATGCCTCGGTTTGAGCACAACCTTGAAGTTGCTGGACCCAAACTCAAGACAGGAAGGGCTCACGGAGAGTGCAGGTAAGCCACCCACTCGGTTAACCGAGGCCACAGCCAGCAGAAAAACGGTTTTGAGTGATATGTGCTTCAAGCTCGTGTTCTGAAGTGGTTAGGAGGGGGAACCCTTCACGGCCTCCAAAACCATGGCGAGGTCCCAAATAGGGACCGAGGTAGGGGCAAGGCGGGCTGAATCTCCTGGCCCCTTTAAGAAAACACACAATAAGATCACTTTTCCCTAGTGAATGTGCCGCGATCGGAGCGTGGCTAGCTGCTATGGCGGAGACACACACCCCGAGTATGGAGGGGGGACGACCCGCATCCATTAGCTCTTGGAGAAAGCGAGCGGTTCCGCCAGTTCGCATGAGTGTGCGTCGATGTTTCGCGTAGCACATTGGTTAGAAAACCACTGACCACTTCAAAGCAGAGCTGCCAGATAGCAGGGGCTCTAGCTTCCGAAATAGTGTTCATAACTTGTCAGAGAGGTTCCCGGATACCGTTGATGGGCCATACGTGGAGGGCCCACAGCTCGGGATTGGGATGCCAGACCTTCCCTTTCATTGGCAGAATAGGCATGGGGCTGTGTCTGACAGCTGAAACAGTATGGAGAACCATGTACAGTTCTTCCAAAGTGGGGCTATTAAAAAGCACAGGCTGCAGCTGGATCGCGATCGGAGGGAACATATAGAGGGAGTCTGGGCCAACATGGGCCAGGGCATCCCTGCGTTTGCAGAAAAAAATATTGGGCAGCGTGTGCTGTGCGAGCTGAATTGTTTGCGGGTAAAGGGACCATCCCCCTGGGGACATGGGTCCTCTGGATAACATGTCCAGACCCTGATTCAGAATACCTGGCACGTAAGCCGCCCTTAGGGAGCTCAGATTGTGCTCTGCCCATAAAAGGAGATGCTTAGCCATGCACGGTTCTTATGCCGTAAGTCTTGAGTCTATGACAATGACTGTACTGATAAGCCTGCCCCTCGAAGGCGAATCTCAAGAATGGCCTGTAGTGGGGGTGGGGGGTTATCGTAACGTGAAGTATGCGTTTTTCAGATCTATTGAGAAAACCCAATCCCCGGGGCGAATGTGCGCGAGGATTTGTTTCACCGTCAGCACCTTGAAACGAGCGTGTCATAAGTGCTTTGTTCAGATGCCTGGAAAATGGGCCTGAGACCGCCACCCATTTTCGGCATGAGGAATTAGCGACAGTAAAAACCTGACTCGCTAGCGTCGGGTGTACTGTTTTCGCCGCTCTCTCCTTTAACAGTCTCAATGCCTCAGCGAGAAGCACGTGACTGACACTGCTTCTTACAGAGGGCTCGACCACGGCTTGAATCGCGGGGTCTGCGAGCAAAACTGTAGCGAGAACCTCGTTTTATATGTTCAACACCCAATATTATATACCAGGAATGGCCTGCCAGGCCTGGGCTCGTAAAGCCAGGGGTTGAATTAGATTCGGGGGCTGGCCGCTTAGTAATAGGGGCCTGTTAGCCGGGTTGCTTGTGCTGTAACACTGCTTTTAACACTGTGGGGATAGTGTTAGTTTTGGCGGTGCAGGCTTTGCAGTGGGCGCACGCCTCACATTTATATTGTGTGTGCGAGAGTGAACTTTGTGAAAAGTGCTTGGGTGCAGGAGTGCAGACTGTAAAGTGGGCACATTTCCTACATAGAAAGCTCTTTTGTGTGTAGTGTAAACAATGTGCAGTGGCGCACAACCTACGTAGAATACCCACGGTGCAAACCAGTGAGCAAATCCACAGGGGTAAACGCACACAGCATTAGTGTGCAGACGAGCGTGTTTAACACAGGCTAGTTGACTGCAATATTTCATCTCCAGTCACTTAACTTAAGGGAACTGGGAGAATGTAAGGAAGTGCGGGTGGTATGTGAGCCATTCCACAATGCCGTTATGCTCTAGTCTAGACTGAAAGCGCGCATGCAGACAAGCGTGTTTGACCACAATAAGGCTAGTTGACTTTATATGGTGTAATCCGGCCGCGGCGGGATTTATTTGTGATTTTGTGAGGCTGAATTAACAGTGCTTATGTAGGGGTGCACACTGTGTAGTGGACACTTTGTCTACAGTGTAAAAACCTTTCCAGCCGCCTGAATAAAGGGGACTGGAAGTGATAGAGTGAAAAAAGGGCTTAGCTTGGCAGCCATTTTCCGACGCCCTTATGCTCTGACAGTGAGCGCGTGCTATGACGTAAGCCGCGCTCTAGTCAGCAACGCGCTGTGGAAGGGGCGCGCGCTATCATGACAAGGCAGCCATTACAACTTCCTTGGCAGTAAGCGCGCGCTGCAGCGACATTGTTCTTGACATACCCAACAGCCCGAGCTCGCTCGTCTAACTTACTCTAGTATTCTCTGTCCGCAGCGCTTCAGCACGGCGGCGGTAGAATGAGCACGGCGAGAGCTTCGGCTCGAGTTAGTTTATTCACTCTAGTATTCTCTGTCCGCGGCGATAGAGCGACAGGACGAGAGAATTGGAAGCGTGAGGTAAAACTCTGTCCGCGGCGCTTCTAGCACGGCGAGAGCTTCGGCTCGAGTTTGTTTATTCACTCTAGTATTCTCTGTCCGCGGCGATAGAGCGACAGGACGAGAGAATTGGAAGCGTGAGGTATAACTCTGTCCGCGGCGCTTCTAGCACGGCGAGAGCTTCGGCTCGAGTTTGTTTATTCACTCTAGTATTCTCTGTCCGCGGCGATAGAGCGACAGGACGAGAGAATTGGAAGCGTGAGGTAAAACTCTGTCCGCGGCGCTTTAGCACGGCGAGAGCTTCGGCTCGAGTTTGTTTATTCACTCTATTATTCTCTGTCCGCGGCGATAGAGCGACAGGACGAGAGAATTGGAAGCGTGAGGTAAAACTCTGTCCGCGGCGCTTCTAGCACGGCGAGAGCTTCGGCTCGAGTTTGTTTATTCACTCTAGTATTCTCTGTCCGCGGCGATAGAGCGACAGGACGAGAGAATTGGAAGCGTGAGGTAAAACTCTGTCCGCGGCGCTTTAGCACGGCGAGAGCTTCGGCTCGAGTTTGTTTATTCACTCTATTATTCTCTGTCCGCGGCGATAGAGCGACAGGACGAGAGAATTGGAAGCGTGAGGTATAACTCTGTCCGCGGCGCTTCTAGCACGGCGAGAGCTTCGGCTCGAGTTTGTTTATTCACTCTAGTATTCTCTGTCCGCGGCGATAGAGCGACAGGACGAGAGAATTGGAAGCGTGAGGTAAAACTCTGTCCGCGGCGCTTCTAGCACGGCGAGAGCTTCGGCTCGAGTTTGTTTATTCACTCTAGTATTCTCTGTCCGCGGCGATAGAGCGACAGGACGAGAGAATTGGAAGCGTGAGGTAAAACTCTGTCCGCGGCGCTTCTAGCACGGCGAGAGCTTCGGCTCGAGTTTGTTTATTCACTCTAGTATTCTCTGTCCGCGGCGATAGAGCGACAGGACGAGAGAATTGGAAGCGTGAGGTAAAACTCTGTCCGCGGCGCTTCTAGCACGGCGAGAGCTTCGGCTCGAGTTTGTTTATTCACTCTAGTATTCTCTGTCCGCGGCGATAGAGCGACAGGACGAGAGAATTGGAAGCGTGAGGTAAAACTCTGTCCGAGGAAAAACTCCGTCTGTCCGCGGCGCCTCCTCAGCGCGACGGTATAGTGACGAGAGCTTCGGCTCGAGTTCGCCTCGAGTATCGAGTATTCGCCTCGAGTATTCTCTGTCCGCGGCTGTAGCGCGACGGAATGAGAGAAGAGTGGGAACAACTCTGTGGCAGCGGCGGAAGAAGAGCCGCGGCGGCGGCAGAGTGAAGAGAGCTTCGGCTTGAGTGTGCTCATGTCCTCTAACATTCTCTCTTTCCGCGGCGCTATTCAGCGCGACGGGACGAGAGCAGAGGGAGAGTGAGAAGAGCTCCGTCTTTCCGCGGCGCTTAACGACGCGGCGGAACGAGAGAGTCGACGAGTAGAACAAGCCTGTAAGCTCTAGAAGTGGCGTTGCAGCGGCAACACAAACACATAACACTCAACATAGACACAGTTTAAAGGATATATAACGCCGGATGGCGTAGCTGGAACGGCAGAGAAGGCGGAGAGGGAGTCCGTCGTCCTCAGCTGCAGGTTCCGCTGGTGCCTTTTCAACGGCGGTGCTTCTTCCGGAGACCAGCGAAGGTATCGCTGAAGGAGATAAAATCTGACACCTATGGCGAATTAGGGTCTTATATAGCCTCCTGTATGCAAATATAAGCACCTTTTTCGGCGGGCTTCTGGAACGCCCCCCATTGGTTCGTTCCTCTCAGCCGCCTCACCATAGGTTCCTGCAGTTGCCGCAGCCCGGCCAATCAGAGCGCTCCTCGCGCTGGGCTATGGCCGTGCAGCTCACTGCGCTTTACATAGATACCTTTATTAAAAGTTTTGCTTCACATTCTCGAGAAAAGGAGTTTTTCCCATACGTAATACGAGGAACCTCTCTCGAAAGGGAACAAATAACTTCCCCCTTTAGTGGTAGTTTTTATTATTCAATATCTTGCCAGTTTTAGAAAAAAAAGAAAGAAAGAAAGAAAGAAAGAAAGAAAGAAAGAAAGAAAGAAAGAAAGAAAGAAAGAAAGAAAGAAAGAAAGAAAGAAAATTCAGTCAGGCAGGGAAAGTACCGTGACAGTTTCATTCGTCTTTATTTTTGAAGTTAAACAAGTGTCGTCATGCGAATTCCCAAAAACCTTCTTACAGATCGGTGATACCCCGCCCACAAGTTTACCGAGACTCCGCCCACCTATTCTCTTCGTTTTAATCTTGCTCTGAAATCACCTCAACCAACCACTCAGACAGGTAAAGGTGGGCTGAGTGCACTGCCTGGAGCCACACAGGTGAACCGTTGTTTCCGGGAGCACCGCTGCCATGGCTGAGTCTCAGCTAGTATGTATGGACGATGATCATGTTAACGTGAAAATACCGGAGTCCAAACCAGAGTTTTATTACAGCGAGGAGCAGCGGGCCGCGCTCGAGCAGCTCTTGAAGAACGGGGATGGCGCTTTTAAGATGCGTCTTAAAGAGGATAACGTAAAAGACTTTCTCTCCGCCAGGGAAGTCAAATGGATGCGGGACACGTTTCAGGAGTATGACAGTGACTCGGACACCTGCTGCTCACGGTCGCCCCATGATACGAGTAAAGACTCAGGTGTTCACTCTACCTACTGGCCGACCATGTCTGATACGGAGATCCCTCCGCTGGACATCGGTTGGCCTAGCAACGGCCATTACAAAGGGGTAACTCGGGTGTCAGTTTACACCCACCCACCAAAATCTAACAGTCCGCATATTAAAGAGGTGGTTCGCCGACTCATTCAAGAATCTACAAAGGTAAGTTACTGGCCGTTTACCTTTTTTTTTTAATAAATATTTTTGTGTTACTAGGCTAACTTTCCAATAGTAGTATGTCGTTCAGTTTCACAATTCAGTTGTTGACCTCACCTTTCTGTTCAATTAGTCAAGTCCTTATTTACACAAAGCTTGATACAGATTGTTTCAAATCAGCTTTACAGTGATAACAGGAAAATGATTAAGTGATGCAAGCAAGCAGTTTATTCCGGCTGTACAGCAGTTCTAAAAGAAAATAGCTTTATTGTTCAGCTGAATCAATAATGCTGTTGGATATTATTAGCCTACTTATGCATTTGGTACTACTTCTTCCTTTGATATATATTCACAATCTGAATATCTTTACAAATAACTGGTTACTATTTACAATGATTTGCAATTAAATTCTATTGGGATCTGTGGTTCGCATGTCAACTAGGCCTGTTTGTTTCGGTTGCACTTTATTTTAGGGTTATTTTAAACTAGTTTCTTATTAGCATGCATATTACTAGGATATTGGTTATTTATTAGTACTTATGAAGCACATATTACTTATTCTGCATGACCATATTCTACAGCCCTTAATCCTACACAATACCTAAACTATCTTTCTAACTATTAATAAGCAGAAAATTAAGTGCTTATTAAGGCAAACTCATAGTTAAAAGTGAATATGTTCCCCGTACTGTGTTTCCTTTATTTCCTAGTATTATTTCAGTTGTTGCTCAACTATTAACTCATATTAAGTGCCTAGTTCAGTTCCAGGAGATCATATTTTGTTTTCCTACAGGGCCAACTAAATAGTCACTATTACATTTTTATTGGAACTCTGTTGTGAATTTTTTAAACTATGAAGTAGCCGTTTCATCCAGTTAATAAATGGTATGAAAAACCATTTGTGATATAGTGACATAACAAATGTTCACAACTGTCTGGGATAGATGCTAGTCTGTCTCAATTCAAATATCTGAATCAGCTTTATTACCAAGTATATTTACTACATCTATGAGAAATGTGTCTTGGTGACAGAAGCTTTCAAAGCACAGACAGAATGACAGTGACAAGACACGGATAATAAGAATACAACATACAAAATGGACATTGGACCATGTACAGTACAAATAAGGGAATGTCGATAAGCATTATGGTGTGCTAAATACATTTAAGTATAATTAGTGTTTTGTATAGCACATACAGTCCCTGGACCCTGACAAAAGTCTTGTTGCTTGTACGTACAAATTGACCTAAAGTGCCGCTGAAATATATTTCTAATCAAGATTTTTTTTACAAGAAATGGCTCATTTTAATCCCACCAGCTTTTGTGAAAATGTTTTAGTGAAAAACTAAACTTTCAAAAAGTATTCTAATATTCACAGCTTGGTAAAGCCCATTGAGTCAATTTTTGCAAAGACATAAGTGTTGTCACCTTGTCATATGAGCTTCACCTGTGACTAATAATGGATCAATTCTGTCTCAAGTGTGTATAAAAAGAACCCCAGTACACTAGACCTTCACATCAACTGCAACTAGACCTCTGCAAACATGCCTAAGATTCACCCAGAGACTAAAGTTTTGATTATCAAGAGGCTGAAGACCAGATCCACTGCTGATGTGGCAGACACCTTCAATGTGTCTCAGCGTCAAGTACAGAGGATTAAAAAAAGATTTGAAGAGACTGGAGACGTTTTTGACAAGCCCAGGTCAGGCAGACCCCGCAAGACAACTGCTTGAGAGGACCGTTTGTTGGCTCGAAAATCCAAGGCCAGCCCATTTTCCACTGCAGCAGAGCTCCACGAGACCTGGTCACCTGAAGTCCCTGTGTCAACCAGAACAGTTTGTCGGATTCTGTCTCAAAATGGCCTCCATGGTCGAATAAGTGCTCAGAAGCCAGCACTAAAAAAAAGACAATTGAAAAACCGTGTGGCATTTGCCAAGGCCCACAGCCTGCTAAAAGGATGGATGCTGGAAAAGTGGCAGAAGGTGGATTTTTCAGATGAATCTTCAGTTGAATTACACCACAGTTGCTGCAAATATTGCAGGAGACCTATGGAGCCAGAATGGATCCGAGATTCACCCGGAAAACAGTGAAGTTTGGTGGCGGAAAAATCATGGTCTGGGGTTACATCCAGTATGGGGGTGTGCGAGAGATCTGCAGGGTGGAAGGCAACATCAATAGTCTAAAATACCAAGAAATCTTAGCTACCTCTTATATTCCCAACCATAAAAGAGGCCAAATTCTGCAGCAGGACGGTGCTCCATCGCATACTTCCATCTCCACATTAAAGTTCCCCAAGGCGAAGAAGATCAAGATGCTCCAGGATTGGCCAGCCCAGTCACCAGACATGAACATCATTGAGCATATGTGGGGTAGGATGAAAGAGGACGCATGAAAGCGAAACCAAAGAATATTGATGAACTCTGGGAGGCATGCAAGACTCCTGATGACTTCATCAATAAATTGTATGAATCCTTGCCAAACCGCATGGATGCAGTCCTGCAAGCTCATGGAAGTCATACAAGATATTAAATTTGGATCTCACAGCACCACAACTTAATTTGCTGACATATTTTTGTATTTGCTGTAAATTTGTTCAATTTCTGTATAGGTGACAAAACTTTTGTCTTGCCAAAATTTGACATTTCCGTCTTGATTAAATGATAAATATTTTTTTCTGTGAACATTATTTATTTCAGTGCATTAAACATCATTTGGGAGGGTTTTAGCTTTTCATACGAGCTATTTCTAACACCAATTAATTAATTAAAAGTCAGGTTAATATCAGGTATATCTAGAAAATAGATAAGCGACAAGACTTTTGTCAGTGACTGTATTTATTGCCCATTTTGGGCAATTTACTGTTCATGAGGTAGATGGCCTGGGAAAAGAAACTAGGTAGCTGAGCCGAACTAGACAGTTACAGAGGTGCAGAGGACAGACTCTTATGACTGCTGAGTAGAACTGCATCAGCAGCTCCTGTAGCAGTTTGTATTTTTCACAATGGAGTCAATGTGATTGTCCCACTTCAGGTATGTACTGGTAATTGTTGATATTTGAACCACAGACCCACTAAAATCTAATGAATAGTTAAAGGGTTAGTTCACCCAAAAATGAAAATTAGCCCATAATTTGCTCACCCTCAAGTCATCCTAGGTCTATATGACATTCTTCTTTCAGACGAATACAATCAGAGTTATATTAAAAAAGTCTTGGCTAATCCAAGCTTTATAATGGCAGAGATTGTAGCTCTGTTTTTGAAGTCCATAAAAATGCATCTATTGATGTTATATTGGATTTTATTTGTATCATTCACATGATTAAGCATGCGACCTCCACCACCTTTACTGTAATATGGAGCTGTCATTAAGGCCTGTTTTTTAAGTTAATTGTCGTTTTAAACTTTCGACTGAGCGTGACATCTTTTAAATTAGTTAACATTTAACTCTCATCTAACTGTTTGAAAACATGGCATTAAGTTGTGGGGAAATAGAATCAAATTAAGAACAAATTAAAGGGTAAGTTCACCCATAAAGGAAGTTTCTGTCATTAATTACTCAACCTCATGTCAGTCCAAACCCGTAAGAGCTTTGTTCATCTTCAAAACACAAATGAAGATATTTTTTAATGAAATCTGAGAGCTCTCTGACCTCCCTATTGACAGCAATGTAATAACCAATTTCAAGGCCCAGAAAGGTAGTAAAGACATTAAAAGTTCATGTGACTACAGTGGTTCAACTTTAACGTTATGAAGGGACGAAAATACTTTTTGTGCACAAAAACAGAACATAAATAACGACTTTATTTAACAATACCTTCTCTTCTGGCACTGTTTACATCTACGTGCTTACATCTGTCTACATCAGAACTCTGGCTCCTTACTGACCAGCTCCGGCGTCAGCGTCACACGCATTCTGCCATAGAACCCAGAAGCACTGCAGTATTTACTACGTGAACAGCATCAGAGACTGACGTGAAAAAGAATTTAAAAAAATCTGTTTTTGCGCACAAAAATTATTCTTGTCGCTTTACGGTTGAACCACTGTAGTCACATGAACTATTTTAACGATGTTTTTACCTTAGGCTTTGAAAGTGGTAATAACTTTGCAGTCTATGAGGGGTCAGAAAGCTCTCAGATTTCTTAAAATATCTTAATTTGTGACCCAAAGATGAAGGAAGGTCTTATGGGTTTGGAATGACATGATGGTGAGTAATTAATGACATGAATGAAATAAAAATTAAGCTCAGCAGATTTCATCTGAGGTGACGAAGTCAGATATCTTGGAAATGAATGAGACCTAGTCCCTGCTGTCACTGTGATTTTGCCAAGTACGACATGTTCCTGGATCAACATATTTTGTTATCCGGGAACAACATTTCTGTCTGAACTTAGCCCTGACTCCATCCCTACCCCTATAACTATTCCTAAAATCAGAGTGTAATCAGTGCTTGAAGTGGGCCGGTATGCAGCCTACCTTATAATGTAGTCTTATATTTGAATCTTTAGCTTACCTTCAATTTTTCTAGCATACCGCCTCTTCTCACAATGTTGCCACACAGAGTTAAAGTATCAGTGTCTGACGGATTAGTCATTGTAGAAATTTCAAATGTTATAATGATGATCACAAGAAAGTACCGGCACTTTTTCCCCACTTCAAGCACCGAGTGAAATAATAGGTAAGTACCTGATGAATAGGAGCACCTAACCCTGGTTGTAAGCCTAAACTTGACATAAATGGTAAACTTGCCCCTCAAATCTGATTGAAATGTTGTACTTCTGAAATTACATTTATATAGTCCCTGCATGGGGCAGTGAGTCTTTTTTTTTCAGTGGAGTGACAATTATTTGAGAAATAGGACTGAGCTCTTGTTTGGAAATCACCCTTGAATGACTTCCAACACCATAATTAATTTGAACTTTGAATGAAATTAACATTGAAAATGAAATCGACCTTTAAATTTAAATGTAAATAAATGCATACTTAATGTACAAAACTGATAGTTAGTAAATAAATACATGTGCTGAAAAAAGCATTTAATGTTATTTAAAAAAAAAAAAAAACAATGTTGATTTGAAATACTAATTATACTTTTTTTGTGATAATTAACTAAATATTAGCAGAGAAAAAATGTATACAAGTTAAGACACATTTTCCCTGAAGATACACAAAACAGAAGTATCTTTCTGTAGGTTAGATCAGGCAGTGTGTAAATAAAGATCTATAACCTTTTGTATGGTATGATGCATGTCTTCATGAATACGTTTCAGTAAAAAGGTTAAAGTAATTATCAGTGAAGAAACCACTCTTGTATAGCCTTGTCAGTTACACTGCCCGAGGCCTCAAGTCTTACGTCTTTGTTACCGGTTTTACACACACATGATAAGACTTCCTTAACAGTTATGTATAATGGCACACTTCAGGAACAAAGCATTTCAGCAGCCTTCAGTCCACCTCCATGTACTGTACACTAATCATCAATTAATACGAAAGCTGTAATAAAGGTGGATAAAAAATAAATATGTTTGACATTTAGCTTTCCTCTCACAAATGCCTTGTAAATATGTTATACATTACAAACACCATGAGATAATGCTTAACAGATCATTCAAATCTTTGTACCTCATTTTCTATTATGTAACAGTAAAATTAATACAGTATGGAAAATGTAGCTGGCTAATTGAGCTTGTTGGGTATATTATATAAACATTTTACTTTGTGTCTATTGTATTTTAGAATTGTGTACTCAGGGTGCAAAGAGATGTGACAAGCAAGACTTATTTGTTGGTGGGTTGCGGTGAAACTTATTCAAATGCGCTTGTCAAACAAAGTTAACGTCATTTTAGCAGGTGCTGCCCTTGTTGTCCTTAGTTTCTTGTTACATTCATGTATAGATAAACTTTATACAGCGTCTGAGAATGTTTTTGTCGCTAAATTGTGAATTTATGTTTTTTACAATGCGTCCTCAAGCACAGCTTTTGTAATATTCTTGATATACAGTATTGATACAGGCATTATATGCACATTTATGTCTATAATATGTTATACACCTCACATTCTGGGTACATTTGAGATACTGTCCCATAATCTTTAATTGGGTGATATTTAGAAAGTTCAGAGCCGACTGCTGACTAATGTTTCATTTTAGTTTGACGATAGTGCCAATGTTAGCATTAGTCTATGTCCACAGGACATGCCATTTACATATTATTCAGGTTGATCCTGATGCTCACACTTATCTTTGATGTTCTCTTGAAGAACTGATAAGAAGCATGCGTCTTAAAAATAACATTTCCTTGAACTTTAACTTGTGCAAGAATGTTAAAAAGGTTAGATCCTTGTCTGAAATGAATAGCTTACTGACAGTATAAAAGACATGTGTTTGTGGCATTTGTATATAAAGAAAAATCCATATGCGGTTTTAATTTGAGCAGAACAGAGGAATATGTGTTACCAAAAGTAATTTAACAGACACGCCTGTGTTTGTTTTCTCTTTAATGCAAATTGCTTCATTCTTATTTACATAGAGCTTTAACATGTGAGTCAGTGAGGATGAAGAAGGGTATGAGGCCTAACCTTAACCTTTTAAACAAGCTTTGAAATAATCTGTTCATTTTAAACTTGTTTTTCCACGTCATTATGAGTTTTATGCTGACCTTCATTTTATTTGTTTAAATGCTGCAGTGTGCAGTTTATATAAACACATACATGCCCTTTAAACTAGATTGGCTGCTTTGTTTTATGAATAGCTTGTGACAAACTCATGATGAGTTTGGCCTTTTGGTCTAAACCCCCTGAGTATCACCTCTCACCTAATGTGTATGTTGGAGTATTGCTGCTCCCTGTTCTAAAATCCAACTCTTCACGTTACTTCAAGCTGAGACAAGCTACACTGCTACTGCAAAAAAAAAAAAAAAAGAAAGAAAAAAAGACTAGAGTCAACAAAAATGGCTAATGTGGCTTCATACACACCTCAAAGCAGATGCTATGATAAGCTCAGTGAATAAATTAAGCTCTAACCACTGTTTGGTTTCGCTTGGTTTTCAGTTGGTTGCAGTGGTCATGGACCTATTGACAGACCTGCAGATCCTGCAGGATCTTTTAGATGCTGCGAATAAGAGAGGGGTGGCTGTGTACTTGCTGCTGGAGGAGAACGGCTTGCCGCACTTCCTGGATATGAGCAGCAGGCTGCAGATTTCAACGCAGCATCTGAGGGTAAGAACAAAGGACTGATTCACAAACTTTACACCATAAATCAAAACAAGAAATATTATAAATTGTATTTTGCATAAAGCAAAACTTATGCCAATTTTAGGGTAAGATTTTATTTTTCACAGGCATTTCCCTCCAATGTTCATTATAGTAATGCAAAAAAAAAAAAGTTTCTTGTTCTTTTATTCTCATTACCTTAATGTAAAAACACATGTTGTACTGGTTACATTATGGTGGTATTTTTTTTTAAATGACAGAATTATCAATAGTAATACAAAGCATCACTGATAGAGTTACATTTTTATTTTATTAATGATATTATCAATTTTATATTATATTATTTAAATGTGTTATTATAATTTTATATAATTCACCATTTGAAGTTAACTATTGAGACCATGGAGTTTAAAACAATGCTAAACTGAACAGTTCTTCAGATCTCAGGATCAGTCAGTGTCAATTCTTCAACACCATTAAATATTTGTTACTTTTAAAGGTAAAGTTCACCCCAAAAAATACAATTCTGTCATTAATTACTCACCCTCATGTCGTTCCAAACTACAAAAGACATGCGTTCACAAATGAAGATATTTTTGATGAAATCCGAGAGCTTTCTGTCCCTCCATTGACAGCCTGTGCAACTACCACTTTGAAGCCCCAGAAAAGTAGTAAAGACATCATAAAAGTGATCCAGTGGTTTAACCTGAATTTTATAAATGTTATGCTTTGTTTGTGCAAAAAAAACATAACTTATCACTTTTAATACAAAATATGAATCTCCAATTCGCACTCACGAGAGCATCACGATGCATGCGTGTTATTGATGCAATAGCAGACATTGTTGCTTTAACATGCATCGGAGGTTAATATTTTGTAAATTAAGTGGTAAATAAATAAAAAAATCTAAGTATTTACGTCACATGATAAAATTGAGGTGGAACCACCTGGAGGTTGAGTCACATTGATTACATTTGAGGCACTCCACACACTAAAGGAACAAAACAGTTACATTTTTGCTTTCTTATGTTTGTTGTCTGTCCCATTTTAAAAATCTTATCATATTTAAAAAATCTTTTAGTGTGGCCTCATCTTAACAGGTTTACCACGGCATGAGGATTAGTAAATAATGACAGAATAAAAATGTTTGGGTGAAATATCCCTTTAATAAGTAAGCAACATGATGTGTGATCACACTATGTAAGTTATAGAGAAGACACGTGTTATCAAAACAATAATATGTGTATGTTAACAACAGGCAGACTTGCCTTATCAGGCTTTCCTGGAAAAGAAGTCAAACACGAACACGTCATTCACCATGTCACACATAAATGCACTTGTTAACAGATTGTCAGCTGACCTATAAGGGATCTGTGTGAACTTGAAACTCTGGATGATTCTGCAGCTGTTGCCACAGGGTTCAACTGACTTCCTGGTCTGCTGTGCACATGCACATCTACAGCACCTTTGAATGAAACCCAGGACTTTCTGCAAGACTGCCCCAAATACCACCGATCTCCTTGAGATTTACTGCCAACAAGTCTTATCTATGTGGATTGTTTTATATAGGACACTGGGGCTTTTCATCTGACACTTTACACTGAGCAATAGAGTTGGATAATTCAGCATTGTTATTTCCTGAAAGTGGATCTGCAGATTTCAACAGAACTAAGAAAAAAAGGCAACTTGATCTCATTTAGGAGAGTCGTAGAGCACTCTCATCTCTCACATTTCTGCTTTTTCCTTGTCCATGCCAGCCTTGTACTCAAGTCCTTTTGTAGCTACAGTATTCCTTTCTTTTGAGTCCTCAGTGTGCAAATGAAAGCGCCACACCTCTGTGAGCAAGGATTTATTTTTCATTAAGTAGCTAATTCAACTTGGATATTTGCCCATGTCGGGTGTGTTGATCTGACACCTCGCATCTTTTGTGAAAGCCAGAGATTTCCCACTTAATACCCAGAGTAAAGGCCCATTCACACTATGAATGATAACTATAAAGATAACTGTATTGGCCTCCACACCAACTGCTGATAACGTTCTGTTTATTAGAAGTGCAAGATGCAATGTTGTCATCTGCTGCTTTAAATGCCCCAGCTCTTAGGCGGTGGATTCTGATTGGGTTGTTTTTTTATTGTTCCATCAGCTAGAAAAAAAAAAACATTCTGAGAGTGATTTCAAAAATATTGTTCCTCTGTGTCATTATTTTTATAGCTGTGGTTTGGACTTCACTTTTCTCTGGGGGCGGCAGTGGCTCAGTGGTTCATGTAGGTTGTCTACAAACCGAAAGGTTGGTGGTTCAATCCCCGGTTCCACCTGACCAAGTGTCGAAGTGTGCATGAGCAAGACACCTAACCCCAGCTGCTCCCGACGAGCTGGATGGCGCCTTACATGGCTGACATCGCCGTCGGTGTATGAATGGGTGAATGTGAGGCAAAAATGTAAAGCGCTTTGGATAAAAGCGCTATATAAATGCAGTCCATTTACCATTTACCATTTTCTCAGAGAATTAGAACAAGTATTAAAATGTGCTTGCTCATTAAGATTAGTCATGTGTGTTTTGACATCATCTTTTGACCATAACTTGACTGGAATGCTAAATACAAAACATTTTCTTTAGATAAATGCTTCTATTACATGCAAAATTGTCATCCGTCTCTGTACTTATTTTGGTTTTTCATTATTATTTTATTTGACGAAACCAACAATTTTAAATACGGTTATGTTTTCTGAAGCATAAGATTGTTCTCATGTCATCCAAGAATTGCAATTTTTCCAGTGTGAAAAAATAAATAATTTACAGTCCCAGAATTGTCTTAGCGGGCAAAATGATTCACCCGGCTTTAATTGTTATTTTCTCTCTTGCTCTTTCAGAACCTGCGGGTGCGAACTGTCAGGGGCTCTGGCATGCCACTGTCCTTTGGTCGTCTGCCAGGATCGCTTTGCTCAAAATATATGTTGGTAGATGGAGAGAAAGTGATGTTTGGATCCTACAGGTTAGTATGTATACCAAACAGTCCACCACTGTGGTGCGTTTTCTCACTCGTTCATCATTATGTTGCTTTACTCTTCTTTTTATCTTCATAGCTTTACGTGGAGTTCCTCTAGGATGAACCGGAACACAATCACTGTGATGTCAGGACAAGTTGTTGATGTCTTCGACAATGACTTCAGAGAGCTGTATGCCGTGTCTGATCAAGTGGACCTGTACCGTGAGTTTCACATCAGCAAGCCGGCCCTGCCAGTTCCTGTGCTGAAAACACCAGCGGAACCCAACAAACTCACAGTTCCCGTATCCACGTCACGCTTCCAGATCTCTGTAGAGGACAACAAAAAGGCGAACCTAAAGGTGCCTGCACATAAATACCACAACCCTAAGTATTCTTTAGTCGTTGGCAACAGTCTAGGTGTAACAGGTTCCCTGCAGGATCTTTCTAAGCTGAGGGACTATGTTGACCATTCTTCTGTGAGTAACATGGAAAAATTAATCTACCCCAATGGGGACAGTGTATGTTCACAGTCCCCGACATACCCGGATGGGACAGAGGACGGTAAGGGCGATGGGAAGAAGCACTCGCTGTTTGGTTCTAAAAAGCAGCGTTCTTCCTTCCGGCATTTCTTGAAAGGCAGAGCAAACAACCAGAGTCCAGATGCTCTCTCTAAAACAACCCATCAAAACACAGATACAAAACAGATCAATGATAAAGACACTAAGCTTACCAACACTTCCAAGGAAGCATCTTGGTTGGCCAATCATATTAAGGAGAAGGAAGATGCATCCAAAAACATTTCTCCCGCTACTCGCAAGATCTCAGAGACTGAAAGCACTGATGAAATTGAGGACACCTTTGAGATCATAAATCCACCACAAGTGAAGTTTAAACTCAAAAAGAGCAAAATGGGTCCAAGGAGTGTTTCTCTTCAGACTATTGCCACAGATGGCGAAGATGGTACGTATCCTGACTACAGTCATGTACAGTATTTTCAAATGGTGCAGTAGTGTCATTAGAAACTACTACATAATTCGGGGAAGAATCTAATAGTGAATTATATTTTTATTAAAATTGCGATTGATGTTTTAAAATGCGATTTAAAAAAATCCAGGTTTTCTGTGCTTGTTTTGTAGGGCTGCACAATGTGGTCAAAACTTAGTGATTTATACCGCATATCAGTATAATAACATAATACTAATAACACAACTTTAAAGTTATAATTACTGAATAAAAACTGCAATATTTCACTGTAAAATATAAGAAAAAAGTATTTAAGAAAAATTATTATAATATTTTTATATTTTTTATATTATGGTCATATTTTGACAGAAAATATGCCCTTAAAGGTTTCCCTTTGAAGATTTTTGGCACGTGTTGTGTTCTCAAATGCATGTTAAAGCAACCTAAACTCAGTTTGTGGAGTTTGTGGAGCAACATTTACTGTGAATTAGGACTGTCAAAATGAACGCGTTAATAAAGCAAATTAATTTTAACGGCACTCAATTTATTAACGCAGCGCGCATTTTCTGTTTGATCCGTGGCCTAGCCCGTAGTTGGAGAAATTGAGATAAGCCATAGACGTAAAGGATACTTCAGCAAACATTAGAAAATGGTTAACATTAATATTACTATTCTGAACAAGGGCAGTTATAGCCTACATAAGTTATCATATTTTCTGTTGAACTTTTATTAGACTCCAGGTTTAAAAAAAGTGCACTTTTACATTCTGTGCAGTCCGATGCTTCAAGCTCACGCTTGCTCATGGCCGAGGTAAATCATTAACACCATCTCCACTTACAGTACATGTGTTTAATCGGTCTGCCAATTGTAATACATTGTAATTGTAATACATTACAATCGGCTAAAACAAATACGCAGCAGGTTATTTTCTGAACAAGAGCGCTCCCGAGTCTGTGTTTCTCACACTGTTCATGTGAATCGCGGCACTGTTTCGGCACACAAACACACACACACACACACACACACACAAAAAATACTGGCAGTTCAATAGTTAGCACGCATTTCTTAAAGGGGCCACACTATATGACTAGGAATTCCTATTTGTGGAATATGGACCTCCTCCAGGTATGGTGTGGTTACTGGTGCTCTCCCAGGTCTGCATGACAGCTTTCACATTACCAGTTTTTCATGTGAAATGTGCCCTGTTCTGAACTGAACTGCCAGTATAAAAACTCCTTTTATTTGTATTCTTAAAATGAGAGAAATCACTGATTATTCAGATTTTTTAAGCTTAGGCTTAAGAGACATTAACAAGTTATTAGAAAAACTTGAAACATATTATTTTAAGATACATTTACAACATATAAAAGTTACGTGAATAAGTTGCGACTAATCGTAAGTTAACTCATGGTAATCTTGTGATTAATCAGGATTAAATATTTTAATTGATTGACAGCTTTACTATGAACTAATGTGTTGCTCACTTTTGCAAACACAGTGTCGCCCTTCACTCTGAAACAACACAAATGTTTATTCAAAAGCAGCCTTTTCAATATGATAACCACACAAAGCCATATGATGATTATGGTTTATTTCAGTTAACTGGCAGCCTTACTTTAATTTTTTAAAAATATATAATTTCTTTTGTTTCTTTTCAGGCCTGAGAGGGCGGAGGCGTAACCAGAAGAAGGCCTGTATTCAGTCCTGAGGTATCCCTGTGAGAGAAATCAACAAGAATGTGTGCTTACAGATCAGGACCTTGGATACTGCAGTATATGCAGTAAAAAACAGGAAATTGTCTTCATTATGTTCATTTTGGATGAAGTTGTGGGTAGTTATTCCCCCTAAAATTATATTGATTCAGCTGTTAGCTGAAACTTTATGTATTGGTGCTGTATTTTAGAGGGTTGTGAGGTTGCTTGAACAGCTTCCAAAATGCTGCTGACACTGCAAAAAAACAATGACTGAAATATAATGCACAGCCTATGGATCATGTGACCTCCTGCCGGTTACATACCTCATAGTTGGACTGCAGAGAGCTTTGAATTTTTAAATGTCTAAAAAATTAGAATGTTACAATTTTCCTGTTTGACAGATCTCTGCCTTACATATTATCCCGGTATTAATCCGTTCTATTTATTTAATCCCTGAGCCTGTGGCTCCCTCAGAGTCATAGAGGAAGGAGGGAAAAGATCCAAAGTAAAGCTGACAGATGCCCGAAGAAAACATGCCTGAGCAGTTACCATTAAAGGTGTGGTCACATTTACTGTTGAACTTTTGCAGGCAAAATCCATCCATCCATCCATCCATAATCTTCCACTTATCCGGGGCCGGGTCGTGGGGGCAACAGTCTAAGCAGAGACGCCCAGACTTCCTTTCTTCCTAGCCACTTCCTCCAGCTCCTCCGGGGGAACCCAGAGGCGTTCCCAGGCCAGCCGGTAGACATAATCCCTCCAGCGTGTCCTGGGTCTTCCCCGGGGCGTCCTCCCGGTGGGACGTGTCCGGAACACCTCCCTGGGAAGGCGTCCAGGAGGCATCCGAAATAGATGCCCGAGCCACCTCAGCTGGCTCCTCTCGATGTGAAGGAGCAACGACTCTACTCTGAGCTCCTCCCGAGTGACCAAGCTTCTCACCCTATCACTAAGGGAGCACCCAGCCACCCTGCGGAGAAAGCTCATTTTAGCCGCCTGTATCCGCGATCTTGTCCTTTCGGTAATGTCCCACAGCTCATGACCAAAGGTGAGAGTAGGAACGTAGACTGACCGGTAAATCGAAAGCTTCGCCTTAAGGCTCAGCTCCTTCTTCACCACGACAGATCGGTATATCGCCCGCATTACTGCAGCTGCTGCACCGATCCGTCTGTCAATCTCCCGTTCCATCCTTCCCTCACTCGTGAATAAGACCCCAAGATACTTAAACTCCTCCATTTAAGGCAAGAACTCTCCACCAACCTGAAGTGAGCAAGCCACCCTTTTCCGACTGAGAACCATGGCCTCGGACTTGGAGGTGCTGATTCTCATCCCAGCCGCTTCACACTCGGTTGCATGCTGAAGGTCTGCAAAAAGCAGTGAAGAAATCACGTGATCCCCAAACCGGACTCTCTCTGTCCCTTGGCTGCATCTAGAAATTCTGTCCATAAAAATTATGAACAAAACCAAAGACAAAGGACAGCCCTGCAGGAGATGCGGCAATGCGGACCAAAGCGGCAATGCGGACCAAACTCCTGCTCTGGTAGTAAAGGGACCGAACAGCCCTAAGCAGGGGGCCCCGGACCCCATACTCCCAGAGTACCCTCCACAGGGTGCCACGGGGAACACAGTCGAATGCCTTCTCCAAATCCACAAAACACATGTGGACTGGTTGGGCAAACTCCCATGAACCCTCCAGCACCCTGGAAAGGATATAGAGCTGATCCAGTGTTCCACGACTGGGACGAAAACCACACTGTTCCTCCTTAATCTGAGGTTCCATTATTGGCCGAATTCTCCTCTCCAGTACCCTGGCATAGACTTTCCCAGGGAGGCTAAGAAATGTGATCCCCCTGTAGTTGGAACACACTCTTCGGTTCCCCTTCTTGAGAAGAGGGACCACCACCCCGGTCTGCCAGTCCATAGGTACTGTCCCTAACCACCCGGCAATGCTGCAGAGGCATGTCAGCCTAGACAGCCCCACAACATCCAGAGACTTAAGGTACTCAGGGCGAATCTCATCCACCCCTGGTGCCTTGTCACAGAGGAGCTTATTAACTACCTAGATGACTTCAGCCCGGATGATGGATGAGTTCCCCTCTGAGCCCTCAGCCACTGCTTCCTCAAAGGTAGACATGTCGGTGGGATTGAGGAGATCCGCAATCCCACCGACACGTGTTCGTTATGGACAAGCCATTGTTAGCACAGAAGTCCAATAACAGAACACCGCTCGGGTTTAGATCAGGGGGGCCGTACCTCCCAATCACGCCCCTCCAGGTGTCTTTGTCACTGACAAAGAAGTTCCCCAGTAGAACGATAGAGTCTCCA
This sequence comes from Pseudorasbora parva, assembly GCF_024679245.1. Lineage (NCBI taxonomy): Eukaryota > Metazoa > Chordata > Actinopteri > Cypriniformes > Gobionidae > Pseudorasbora > Pseudorasbora parva. The sequence continues at coordinate 30,310,286 of NC_090173.1, forward strand.
GTTGGATTACTTTGCAGCACCCCTCCCAGAGACCCCAAGGGGGCCGGGTACTCTGCACTGCCATTCGGCCCATAGACACATACGACAGTGAGAGACCTATCCCTGACTCGAAGGCGCAGGGAAGCGACCCTCTGGTTCACCGGGGTGAACTCCAACACATGGCGGCAGAGCTGGGGGGCTATAAGCAAACCCACTCCAGCCCACTGCCTCTCACCATGGGCAACTCCAGAGTGTTCGAGAGTTCAGCCTCTCTCTCGTGAGTGTGGTTCCAGAGCCCAAGCTGTGCGTGGAGGTGAGCCCGACTATTTCTAGTCGGTATCTCTCGACCTCCCGCACAAGCTCAGGCTCCTTCCCTACCAACGAGGTGACATTCCATGTCCCTAAAGCCAGTTTCTGTGTCCAGAGATCGGGTCTTCGGGGGCCTCGTCTTCGACTGTTGCCTGATCCACTATGCACCAGCCCCTTATGATCCCTCCTGCAGGTGGTGGGCCCACGGGAGGGCAGGCAAAATCCAGTTATTTAAATAGGAATCTGTATGTTTGGGAGTTTTGCATGGAGAAAAACAAATTTGACCCATCTGTGTGAAGTGAACGTAAGCTGCTTGGAAATAATAGATGTGACACAACAGATTTTTCTATCATGAATGCCAATAAACGGTCTTAAATAAAAAAATTTTTTTGTATTTTTCATTTATCTTAAAAATATGTAATCTTGCACTGTGAAAATATGCTTGGAAGAAAACATAATAAGCCTCGTTTAATCAGATTTAATTGTTAAGTGACCTACTTTTACACACATTATTTTTTTTGTATCATTGTTGATGTGAACCACTTTTAAAAAAACATTGCTAACACTTTACAATAAGGTTGTATTCGTTAACATTAGTTAATGCCTTAGTTAACATGAACTAACCATGAACAACACCCCAGTTCAGCATTAGTTGAATCTTTGTTAACATTAGTTAATAATCCAGCTGTTCATGGTTTGTTCATGTTAGTTCACATTGCATTAACTAATGTTAACAAGATTTTAATAATGCATTAGTACATGTTGAAATTAACATTAACAATGATAAATAAAAGTGCAGTTCATCATTATTTCATGTTAACTTAATGTAGTTAACTAATGTTAACTAATGAACCTTATTGTAAAGTGTTACCATGACATTTAAGGCTTGATACATTTAGTAAATTACACTTATTGAAAAAACAGTATTATCATACCTCATCCCTAATCCTTAATTAATGCAGCAACTTTTTGGCCATCAGACAGTGAAATATAGAAAAACTGCTTAATAATGTGTTGAATATGTGTTTAAAACATTTTGGTTTAAGTCCAAGTGAATTGGGCCTCTTTATGACCGTTAGCTCAGTGTCAAAATGTGTGTGAGTATTCTACAGGTTGAGTTGTCGGAAAAGCAATTTTGCGTTCAGTTGTGACTTTATAAGACAATATGAAACAGCGAAAGCAGAACTGTGTCAGTGTGCATATGGTGACGTCCACATTACTTTAGCTGACATTGTCAGACACAGTACGTCAACAGATTGGTTAGACTAACATGGGTGTGCTATTTGCCTTAGCTTGTGTGTTAAGAATATTATGTTTGCTGATAAAACCTGTACGTTTCAACAAACACATTTATGGATAATGTGTATAAAAGCTGACTTTAATTTTTATTTTTATTTTTTTGCTTTTTTACTTGAACTCTGGCAGACTCTTCAGTCTACAAATGTCACCAGATAGTATAGTGCTCAACTGTTGAGTTGGGACATTTTTTAAAGTATGACAAGTTAGAGGAGTAAAAGAGATGGCTGAAAAGATAGCAAGAGATTGACAGAGATGAAGGAAGTGATACACAGGAAGAGGGGAGTGTTCTCTTGTAGACCACAAGTGCAATATAGATGTAGCAAAGGAAGCAACTGTAACAGCCCTAAGACCATGAGAGTTCAGATAGCATTTTTAAGTATATTAGGAAGAGGTAGTGTAGTTATTGGAGAAAACCTTGCATACCACGTTAATATGATATAACCGGAGAAAAGAATGGATGTTTATTTGTAGGTAGTGTAAAAAAAAAGAAAATAAAAAATGATCTTGCCATGGTTCACACACACACGCGTGCTACAGGACTTGATCAACAGTGCCCTCTGGTGGACAAATGAAGCTTGATCAGCCTAGTGGAGTCATTATATTTTAATAACATAGTTGTAAAGTTTATAGTTATTAGTAATTACATAAGCTTATTGTCAAATAAGTTTTATTATGTACAGAATATGGACAGTTTCAATCTGACAAACATTAATGCTAACCGGCAGTATTTACAAGATGGACATACTGATTCGATTTTTTAAAAACCTATAATTATAGTAATGTCAAATGGAAACATACATGGGGGAAAAAAATATTTACAACATAAATAACAAATTAAATGTAGCTTAATTTAAACGTTTTTCATTGTAAATAAAATTTAAATATGACTAGAAAAATCCTACAGTTACCAGGTGACATTATACAAACTTTTTTTACAATATTTTAAAAAAATAAAGGAAACTGCAATCTTTCCCAGGCTAACTTTTCACATAAGATTTCTCATAAGCTTTAAATAAATATAAATATATTTTTGGATTGTTCTTCTGATCACAACACCACTGTGTGAATGAACCCTAAAGCTGCACAAGTGCTTGGTGAGAGGAAGGCACGAGAATTAGCACCCTGAGAACCTCATTCATTTCCAGCTCACTCGCTCTGTCCCATGTACCCACAAACGTCCCATTGGCTATTGTTGGTACTTCAGTCTGCATGCAACTGATTAGAACGATCAGTTCTCCTCAGTTCATTAATCTGGCAGCTGTTTAATCGGCTTCAGTCGTGTTGTTCAGTGTGGCTGATGATCTTCTTCTTGCGTGCCGATACCAGGTCATAGAAAGGGTCTTTTGTGATACAAGCTCTAAGAACAAGAGAGGAAATGGTTAGACTCAGTGACACCATTTTTTTCTCAGTTCCTCTGTCAATGCTAACATCTAAATCCTTTTTTATTTATTTTATTGTTAATGTATGACTAAGTGTGTCCAAATTTCTAAACGTACAGTACTTAACTTCTGCTTTCCCATAAGCTACAACACACTTTTCTGGACTCGTGAAAAGATATTTGTTCATATGACTGACAGTTGATAAAATGCAATCCGCTTGTTGATAGTGTTGTCAATATCTTCTGTCTACATCATATTTGTCTCCTATTCCTTTTAATGTATAGCTTTTCATTTTTACTAATATTTTTTATGTAAATTACTTGAAATACTACTGCGTATGAAATGTGCTATACAAATAACCCTGCCTTGCCTTTATAGAGCTAGAAATATGACAAAATTATCTGAATTTTTGACAAAATTATTGACAAGTGTAATCTAACAAAATTGAATATTATGTTGCATTTTACATAGTTCTGAATTTGAATTTTAAAATGTTGAATGGAGAACTTTTTAAAATTGAACACATCTGAAATGTTTTATGTCGAAATTGTATAGACATGTATTTTCAAACAGCAGATATTTTGTTCTGAATTAATAGAAATTCAGATCTTACAGAAAGTAGGTCAGAAGTCATCATCAGGGAAAAGTAAAAGATGTCAGAAAAGCTGAATGGAGCACCATCTGATCATTTCATTTCCTATTTGTATTGGAATATAGAGAAGATCAAACGGCACGGAAAATTAGATTTTGGCTAGATTTCAAATTTACAGCACAATTAAATAAAACAGACCGGGTTCTGATTGATATTTTATATTAATCGGATACAAATTTTTTTCTGTGAAACGATTTAAATTGCACAGAAAAGTTGCCTGATCTAGGAACTGCCCTGTACAGTTTAAGAAGCGGTAGCCTATACTACTGCTATAAGACTATTATTTTGTTGAACAGACCTGGGCTGAATCCGAAATTGCACCTTATACCCTCAAATAGGCATTATTTGAGGGGACAGCCATTGTCCGAAACCATGGACATGTTCGAGTGCACTCATTCAACCACAATAGCTATACAACCGATGTTAGGGAGTTAGCCGATGCTAACTCGTTTTCATTCACTCGTTCAATTTAACTGTGTCGGTGGAATAAAGTAGGGAATAGTGAATGAGGGTTTAGGGGGTGATTTTAGATTCAGCCCTGGAGAACGACAGATGACGTCAAATGCGGAGATTTTCTTCACTAAGCAGCGTTTTTTAAACCACACACGAAAAATGAGAAATCTAGCCGATATCTAATTTTCCGTTCATTAATCTAAAATAAACAAAAAAGTATAAAAGGGCAGTTTGATCTTCTCTTTATTCCATTACAAATAGGAAATGAAATGATCAGATGGTGCTCTGTTGGACTTTTCTGACATCCTTTACTCTTCCCTGATGATGACCTCTGACCTACCGTAAGATCTGAATTTCTGCGGTTTGAATTTTAGAATATTGAATGTGATGATCTGAATTTCTTCTTCATCTGAAATCTTGAATCTGTATTTTCAAAAACGGAATATTTCCAGTTTATTAATTCAGAACAAAATATCTGCTGTTTGAAAATACACGTCTATACAATTTCGTCATAAAATATTTCAGATGTGTTCAATTTCAAAGGTTCTATATTCAACATTTAAAAATTCAAATTCAGAACTATGTAAAATGCAACACAATATTTCATTTTGTTAGATAACACTTGTCAATAAATCAGATTTATACAATTCAAATTCAGATCATTTTGTCACATTTCTAGCTCCATATGCCTTACCTACACTAGTTTCTACAATAATGATGGAAGCATTAGCGCAATGGAAAAACTCAACAGAAAACTGGAAATTTTGCAAAACCATTGCCTTGTTCACTCGTTCACTATTCACAACTTAAAGGGATACACCCCAAAATGAAAATTCTGTCATTAATTACTCATGAACCCGGGTCCAAACCCGTAAGACCTTCGTTCATCTTCAAAACACAAATGAAGATATTTTTGATGAAATTCAAGAGCTCTCTGTCCTCTCCATAGACAGCAATATAGTTACCACTTTCAAGGCCCAGAGAGGTAGTAAAGACATCGTTAAAAGTTCATGTGGCCACAGTGGTTCAACGTAATGTTATGAAATGACAAGAATACTTTTTGTGCACAAAAACAAACAAAATAACTTTATTCAACAATTTCTTCACATCTGCGTTAGTCTCCTACATTGTTGACATAGTAAATACAGTCCAGCGCTTCAGAGTTGTGTCAGAGCTACGTCAGAATGCTGGCTTACCACGATTGATGCTGACACAGGAGCTGGCCAATGTAAACAGCGTAGGAGACTGACACAGATGAGAAGACATTTTTGAATAAAGTCATTATTTTTGTTTGTTTTTTTGCACACAAAAAGTGTTCTCGACTGTTCATAACATTAAGGTTAAACCACTGGAATCACGTGTACTATTTTAATGTCTTTACTACCTTTCTGGGCCTTGAAAGTGTTATTTAAGTGCTGTCAGAGAGCTCTCGGATTTCATCAGAAATATCTTCATTTGTATTCCAAAGAGGAATGAAGGTCTTACAGGTTTGGAATGACATGAGGTTGAGTAATTAATGACAGAAATTTCATTTTGGGTGAGCTTACCCTTTAATGAATGTCACATACTGTAGAGTGTTATATGATGAAAAACACACCATTTCAGAAAGTACTGCACTTTGTTTGACATAGAAGTATTGTCCTAAACTATGAGGGGAAAATACTTCTAATTTTCTAGGATTTCTAATCTTATTACGATCATTTAAACAGATATATTCCAGCAGAACTGGATTTTAAACTTGTTTCTTTTTTACTGCGCACACTAGGGTTGTGTGCCATTCGTAAAATGTATCCTCCTGTTTATTGTGCTGTCTGGTACCTGATTGCCTGGATCCATTCTTCACGTTCCTCTTCAGAAGCAGCGCTGAGTCTGTAGGAGTGATGTTTGCCCATCACGACTCTCCCATCTGTCTCTGTTTTACATGCCTTTATCGTCTCTCCTTTACGATGAGGGCTAAACAACTCCAAACAGAACTGAACACACATTTCAAAAGAGGAAATGCACATGCCGTCATTTGGTAAAGGTTACATTCCATGGTTACAAGAGCATGTTATATCACAAACATTTAAATGTCGATTGGCATTACGAGATGCTGACTCAGAAAGAAAAACAGAAATCAGGCAGTTTAGACAGTTATCACTTAGTGACTAAAATAACCATAAAGCAGCAGGTGTAATAGGCCTATAGAGAAACACACTATCGGGATCGGTGATAATAGATAAGACTGAATGGCAAGAACATTGCAAAAGTACCTGTTTGTGTCCTTCCTCAACCTCTTTCACACTTAAGTTCTCTAGGGGAATGATTCCTTTTGGTTCTTGGTCCTAGAGAGGGAAAATATTGCCTTTTAATGATTCAATTTTAAATATTCTTATACAAATTAGAAAACTAAAACTAAATGTATGTGTATTATATCAGTGAACTCAACATTTTTGTAAAGGTATAGTACTTACAGTGGTATATTGGAAATAGTAGAGGCAACCATCAGTCAAAATGAACCACCTCCTCTTCCAGGTCTTTATTCTGCCACCTATGGATTAACCAGAATTGTTAAAAACATTCAGAAATACCAAGATGATCAAAGAAGAACAGCTGGTTCCAGTCCTCTAATCTGATTGGCCGAGCTGCACAGGGCTGTTTCACAGCTTGTAATGCCGCTTGATCAAATAAATGATAGGAATGGAACTAATGATTTTAAAATGCTTAATTACAATGCAAACAGAGGTTTCTTATAATAGGGATGAGACTGCCATGTCATCATTTTATTAACTATATTATATAAGTATTAGCTGTACGAAAGAGTAACAAACCTTCTTTTAGTAGCCAGCCCTCTCGATCAGGATTAAAGAAGGTGTGCGTGAGATCATTGCCGTCATCTTCTGGGATCTTAAAGGGTTCGTTCTTAATGCTCTCATAAAGTTTCTACAGAATGTTTCCATAAAGAGAAATGATCAACAATTGATTGTTACAAAATCATGACATCAACAGTGGATTATAAAAAAAGATATACAGTACAAAACTAATTTGCCTTTGAAATAAAAACTAATAATAATAATATAATTAAATTGCTTATAAATGACATTTCTAACTAAATTTACATTTATGTATTTAGTAGATGCTTTTCTCAAAGGCTAAACTATATTTGAACTTTAAACAAACTATATTACTGTTTAAAAGTTTGGGGGGGCGGTAACATTTTTTCGTTTTTGACAGAAGTCTCTAATCCTCAAAGCTGAATTTATTTGATATGAAATAATAAAAACAATAATACCATTTAAAATTACAATTTCAATTAATAGTTTTCTATATTAACAAAATGTAATTTAGTCCTGTGATGGCAAAGCTAAATATTCAGTGTCATTACTCCAGTCTTCAGTGTCACATGATCCTGATTGGCTGCTCAATAAACATTTCTTATTAATATTAATTTTTCTAAAACTGATGTGCTGCTAAAAATCTATATAAAAAATATTTTAATAAAAAAATTATAAAATACTGTAGACGGAAGTGTCTGTGAATTAAGAAAATAAGTGACCTGTCTCACCTCAAGTAGTTCATGGGGAAGATCTCCTCCATTGTTGATTCCTCTATTCATGCTGATGAAACGTTCTAGCGTGGTCTTGTCTTTCACATTGGGGTTGTGCAAACTTGTGTTGAGCATGATGATAGCAAAGGAAAGGATGTAACAGGTGTCTGCAACACACACAAAAACACATAAGCGCTTTCAAATGTCTACATGAATGTAGTCTATATAGCAGTGGTTCTCAACTGGTTTTACTTCAGAAACCAGATTCGAATGCCTTTAACGAATAAACTGTCACCCTCTTTTCTGAGCTTCAGATCGAAACTTAAACGGATGTCATTTGTGAATGCTTCGGAATACAGACCTTAGGCTGGTCTGTTTTTAAAAAAAGACACTCAGCAGATTATTGCAGAAGTGAAAGCAATACATAAATGTGTAAAAGTTATAAAAGCTCAAGTTTACTGTAAAGTAAATGTACTGAACTAAACATTTTTTCATTATGCAAACTATACGTTTTACGAATTCATTTGAACTCTAAAATTTCAATAAAGTCAAATCCACGTCTGTTTAAGTTGTTCTCCATATTTTTAAGTTGAACCAGTTGACCTTGGTTTTCACAGGATGTGTTCTAGTGACACCCGATTTTGATAATTACTCAAATATTTGATAGGAAAAAATAAATAGCAATAAAAATACATGCCAAGACAGTGTCCCACTAACAGGCTATAGTAAAATTCTGGAATGTATTAATATTACCAGGAACTTATCTTAATATAACCATAGGCTTGACGATATGCTGAATTATTAACAATAAGGGAAAAAAGCATATTTTGGTTTCTAAATGTCTCTTGAATTTCTTGATGTTTTCATTCTCTTGCCAGTCAAATACGAAACCTATCCTCTAAATCCAGTTGCAAACTACCTGTGGACTGAAAAACCCCAGCATTACAGGTGCAGTAGCGCAGAGCGAAGGCCTCCATCATGCGGTCGATCTTCTGAGCCTCACCAGGTAGACGGAAACTCCACAAGAACTGCCTATGTCCACAGTCAAACAATCACAGATTCCCACAAAATTAGTATCTGAATATGTTACAGTCGTATAAAGATACAAAAACAGCAAGATGAGGATGTCCTCTCACCTCAAAGCCTGGACTAAGTTAAGGTTTGAAAACTCATGAAGTTGAACAAAAGCCTGCAAGATCTGAAGGTGGATCTCCTCCCTGTGGATACAAAAAAGGAAACACATTTTTCTCTATACCGGAGCCACAAGCAGTATTCGCCACAAAAATATCACCATCATTATACCTTTCTCCTAAGAAATTGCCAATAGCTGTTTTATTGAGGCCTTCCTCTTTGTAGAGGAATTCCGCCACAGTCTCTGGTTTCCACTCCAACAGCTCATTATCCACTAGGTACTGGACACCCTGAAAATAACACGCAATTAACCTCAATGAAATAAAGCTGATTTTATACCACAGACTGCTGGCAACGCTGTTATCAAACGTTCATTAAGAAACAGGATATAAGATACAGATCTTGACGCATGACCTATTGGTCTAATAGACCTTATTCATCATCATTTTTAACAGGAATAAAAGCAAGACTATGAGGGATAGGCATGCATCTCTTCAGTGGGTTGTACTGTCATTTCATGTGTATTTGGTTTGGTCAGCTGACGAAACACTGCAAAAAAATATGTTTCCAAGAAGTTTCAGTACAAAAAATTCCAGACAAAATGAAAATTGTGTGGAATGATGTGATATAGTAGATGTATACTGCTTTTTACAGTGGATGCCTTTAAAAAAAAAAAAAAAAAAAAAAAAAAAAAGATTCCTGTATGTCTGGTCTGAATAAGGTCTATAGGTACATCATTTCCTATGATCTTTTCTATGATCGAGCATCACTCGATCTTTTATTGGTGAGATCTTATATATGTAGGTTTTAAATGATTGGGGGATGCATGTAGGCTAGGATGCATGGTGAAAACTGATCAAAACTGGTCGTTGGTTTTAACATGCTGACCATGTATACCAAGCTTGGAAAATTCAGTGTGGCTTGAGCTCACTTGATCTACAAAAAACACAGGATGTGGTTCAATCTCTCTTTCTCTGCCTCTCTCCACCCCCTCTTCCTCTAACCTAGTTTTGGCTAATTCTCCTTTTAGTTGCGAAGCTGTTACCCTACATGTATCACGCTGTTGCACTGCATGCGACTCAAATGATTCATTGTTCGTACCTTTTTGGGGTCCATGTTGAACTTCTTTTTTCCACACTGGATTCTTTTGTTCTTCATAACATTTTTACTAGAGGAGAATTAAAACAATGTCATTAATGTAACAAAAATGAAATACATTCAGCTAAGTCTTGATATGAATGTGAAGTGGTTCTTGCATATAACCTGTCTAACATTTTCTGTGGCTTAGCATGTCCAAATATAAAGGTATAAATGTCTAGAGCCAAAGCTTTTCTCATAAAATTGACACCAAGAAACAGGAAACAGATACCCACGCTTATCGATGGTGTTTCGAAATGTGCAAAAAAACTCAACCTGCGTATGCTAACTGTGAATTCATGGTACAAGAATTTAATTAAAGGAAGATTCTGCAGCTTCTAGTGCACATGCATAAACACACAGGTGTATTTTCACACTTAAAGACTCTCAAAGCACCTTTTCCTGAATATGGAATGCCAAGTTGATCATATAAATTAAATGCTTGGCTATAGGAATTCACATAATATCAGTTTGTGTTCAGTTTTAGGAGACATTTTGACGCACATGGATTCAGACTGCTATTAGGAGAAAAGATGTGACTTTATTTTATTAGACATTATAACCTTGATCTAAACAACAGTACTATAAACCCAAGTGATATATGTGAACATTATGAAAGTGGATATGAAAAGGAATGATGCAATACAGAAATAAACTACTCAGGGAAAATATTGTGTAGCAAACGTCCAAAAACACATTTGATCGATTTTTGTTCTAGTTGCTATGGTACCTCAGAGCTGAGTAATAGCGGTGAATACTCACTTCTCGTCATCGGCCTCCATTGTTTGAATTTCTGTCATCATGTTTTCGATTTCCAACCTGAGTTTCTGCAAGAGTGAAAACAATGATCAGCCAAAGCTTTGTCGGCACATGATGACAGCTCACAAATACTCCATCATTTTCTTCATAAAGTTTTGCATGGCATTCTTCACAAAACTGCATATCTATTCTTAAAATCCTTTGTTATATATTCTGCTATTAATAATAATGGTATGCAGAAAAAGACTATGAAGCCCAATACCTGAATATCATCTAGAATCACATGCTTATGGACGTCAGGCTGCTTCTTGTCATTTGTATTGTAAGCTAAAGGTGCTGAAAATTAAATGGGAGCATGAATTGATCAACAGTTATTAACAGTCTCACATCAGATCCAGAAGAGGAACTGCACAGAGAGAAAACCATAAAGTGCAAACACAGCCCAAATGTATCAGCAGCTAAATATAACACTGCTACTTCTGTTTTGGAGAACTGCCCCACATAGGATGTATTTTGATCTGTTACTGGTTTGCATTTACACAATACTGAAAATGATGTGGATGACATCACACAAAATGTGTATAATACATATTTACCACAGTATCTATGTCCTGTGGAATAGTATATAAAAAATGATTGTATAATTAAGTCATTTTTAAGTAAGTCTCATGAAGACAAATTTCCCTTGAAACCACAAAATCACAATATTAAACAAGAACGGCAGCATTGCAAAATCAAGGAAAATAGGTAATAATAAAAACTAATAAAAGGAAAAAGAAAAGAAAACACTAAACATGAATGGTTGCTCTCTTCAGACAACAAACACAGGTTGCTATTGAGAATCCTTAGATCCTAAATCCTTAGATCCAAATTAAGTTATATCCTTAATTTGAACACTAACTGCTGGTCCTTTAATATCACACACATAGGTAGGACTTTACAAAATGCCTAAAGATGAAGGTGATATCACAGGTATCACACTACAGGTGCACTGGAACATTTAGCACGAAAAGCCCATAATTCACAGAACCTTAAGTATATATTAAAAAAGAACACACCTTTCCCCCAGAGGAAGCTGTCCTTTCTTTGGGTTCCCATGCTGGCTGTGTTGCAGGGGGACTGTAAAGAAAAATGTTAAATCTCGAAGTGCTGCTGGTAGTCTATATATTTGGATAACATACTAAAATAACGAAAAGTATTGAAACTGAAATTGATGTCAGTTTTTTTCTGTATAGCCTACACCTCAGCTATATTATTAATCAATTGATAATATTCATCCCAGTAATCTGTCGGAAAAAACGGGTTGTAAAGAGTCCTAAAAACGATTGGTAAATATGTAATAGCCTATGTTAGACGTATAACTTATTTCTTACATTAAGGAAATCAAGCAAATTTGGTTAAAACGCATACCTTCATATGTGTAACTCTGTGTGCAATCGCTGTCGTACAGTAAGAATGTAAACGTGAAGTGCGCTTTAATTGATGAACAAACACTGAGTTCCTGCGCGAGGAGGGTGACGTCACGGCCATGAATGACAGCAGAGCTCTGAGATCTTATTTCCTGAGCATTTCCTCAACATGTCAGAATTTTTCATCACAAATGTGAATAAGATTTTATCACATTTCAATTCATAGAATCCACTGACAGACACACTTCGCAATACAACCTTTTTCAAAATCCTCCCCTCACAATATAGCTATTATATATATATATATATATATATATATATATATATATATATATATATATATATATATATATATATATATAATTACAAATTACAAATAGATTATATATATATATATATATATATATATATATATATATATATATATATATATATATATATATATATATATATATATATATATATATATATATATATATATATAAAATCTATTTGGAATTTGTAAATTGTACCATTGCGCGCGCGCACACACACACACACACACACACACACACACACACACACACACACACACACAACTATGATTTATTAGCTTGTTTCCTCAATTTAGTCCCCAATGAGTCTGTGTGCATTCAGGTTGAAGTCCCCACCGTCCGGAATTTAACAAAAAAATAACACACACACACACACACACACACACACACACACACACACACACACACACACACACACACACACACACACACACACACACACACACACACACATACACACACACACACACACACACACACACACACACAAGTGTTTCCATGTTTTATGGGGACTTTCCATAGGTGTACTGGATTTTATACTGTAGCCTAGTACTGCCCCAGCCCCTAAACCCACCCATCACAGGAAACATTTTACTTTCTCAAAAAAACTTCTTCTGTGTGATTTATAAGATGTTTTCCTCATGGGGACCTAAAAATGTCCCCTCAAGGACAAGGATTTCGGATATTGCCATCTTTGTCCCCATAACATAGGGATTACACACGCTACACCCATAACGTAAGGACTAGGTGTAAAGGTTTTTATACAGTAGGCTACAAACTGTCCATTATATTCCCCTACACTGCCCCTGCCCCTAAACCTACCCATCACATGAATCATTCTGCATTTTTACTTTCACGAAAAAACTATTTTTCAATGTATTGAAATGTAAATATATAGGCCTATTTGTATAGGCTCGTTCAATGATGATTCGACATCGCCCTCTCGTGGTCTGTAATGCATATCACGCAGTGATTTGAGCGCGTTCATGTCTTTCACTTAAAAGTTAATAGCTTCCTCGTTTAGTTCGACACATGTTCAAAACTGTCAAAACCGCATGAGCGAGCGCGCAGATTAGAGAGAGAGAGAGAGAGAGAGAGAGAGAGAGAGAGAGAGAGAGAGAGAGAGAGAGAGAGAGAGAGAGCTGACACGCTGAAGAAGCAAATCTGTTTCCTGTATTACAACTTAGTTCCTTAACAGTTGTTTTACAGCGGCAGCCGGCAAAAGTTTCTTAAAAGTATTGGAAAATGCAAGCAATAAAGTGTGTGGTGGTCGGAGATGGGTGAGTGAAGAAAGCTCAATCTTAAATAGATTAGCAAAATCAGGTTGCTTTACCTTTTAACTTTAAAGTTGTTTGTAAACATTACAATGATTTATATTTTCATGTTTATTAACCGAAAAACCGGCTTTATAGCGTTTATTACAGTTTTCAAGGGCAAAAAAATGTCTTATTAAGCACTCGTTATAGCTCTGCTTCGTCTGTTGGTTACTTTTAATTTCCTCATTTGTCACGTGAGGTACTTTGTATTTTAGTTTATGTCGCCTCGGGCTCAGGTTAGTTGCTGAACCTATAAGGTCATGAATACTTCATATATCTCAAATTCTTCTCTTTTTGTTTTAGGTTTTAAGTATATAAAATAATCTACCTGCATGTTTCACGTATTAACATGCACTACAGTTGTGTTTAGATAAAAGATAAGCACTGAGATGATGAGCAATATTGAGCTGACAGTCTGATTGGGTGAGCAAGATATATATAAACCCTTGACATTCCCAGGGAAGTTAATATAGTGTACAGGAAGTTATGCTACACAATATAACCCTGATTTTCATCAAAAAAAAAAAAAAAAAAAAAAAAAAAAAAGGAAACAGCAGTCGCACTTGGGTCACGTTCCTCTGGATGTTTTTATGCTTTCTTTACTCTGTGAGTGACAAGATTGTGTTGAGAATGTTATGAAATCATATGGTTTAAACCAGTGGTTAAGACTAAGGGTCCATGGTAAGAATTCGATTTTAATTTGCTAACAGATGAAAATACATTTGGGATGGCAATAATAATAATAATAATAATAATAATAATAATCCCGTTCTAAGTCTAATGTTTTCGAAGCCATATTTGAACCTTAATGATGGGCCTGTTGTGGAACAGAAGTCAAAAACTGTTGGGAAACGTTTGCTTTTACAATTGGACACTTCATCAGGCTGTAAACGTTTGGGCTGTTACTAGTGAACCAAGCATGTTTTCCATGAAGCATGCATCATAACAGTGCCAGGAACACAACAAGCATCTGTTCTTCTTTCGTTGTATGAGTGTGGACATACAAAGTCAAGTCATCCAGTCAAAATGGCATCTTTTAGTCTGTTTCAAGATGTCTGGCAATGACAGAGAAGGAAATTCTCCTTTATGCCTTTAGACCTAAATATGTCAAGATTGTAGTTTGCTTTCTGTTGAAAACTGTCAAACATTTGAGGTGTTTCTAGAATACATGCTGACCCACAGACAGTCATGCTCCAAGATGGAGGATGTGATGGCTCTGATTTCGAAACGTGAGACTGAAGCTGCGTTTCAAAAGGATGGGGGTTGTTGCATATGCATAGGAATATATATATAGGGTTTGATTTGCGATATTACTTCATATCATCTGATTTACATATATAATGCAGGTGAGACAGAATAGGAAAATAAAAGCAATGCTGATGTACAGATCTGGAAGCAGAGCAGAATGCTGATGAAACTGTTATTATGGATGAAGGCTAAAGGTTTAAAGTGCTGAAATGTTGTTATTTATGAATGACATATCAAAATGCACTTAATGCTTTGCTTTTTGGCAACGTTCAGTGGAACATCTAACATGGTAAATGGCAGGGGAGAGGTGCTTTCGCTATGAGGATATCCTGTTTAAACCGTGTGCACGGTTCTCCATTTTGAAGCTGTTAACTTCCTCTTGCATTTGATGCTGTGACCCAGCTGCCTAAGTTCCTCAAATTGCTCGAAGATGAGCTGGTTAAATATTCCTCCTTTTAATCCTAAGCCTAAAAATGCAAATTCTGTATCTATTTACCCAAATAAAAATGTGAAGACTCTTCATATACGTAGATCTTTTTCAGACAATGACAGCTTAAAGTTACCACAGGCCGTTCAGCTGGAACAAGGACCAAAAAGCACCATTTAAAAACACAAATTTGACCGCATTACTTTGGACTGTGTTACGTTTGCCCACATTATGTTTGGTTACTAGTGACACAATGTTAAATTGGATTTGAGAGCTGCAGTGGAGGGTAATATTATCAGAGATGATCTTCAATAACTTCAATCAAAGGATTTATTTATTTCTTTTTTGTTTACACAGTCATACTGGGTAGGGGTGGGTGGGTAAGACTGTTTGAAATGTTTTCTATATGTCATATGATATGGGCAGTTTATGTTAAGAGTGGTGAAGTGTTTTTGTTTGTGTCTATATATGGTTTTGAATTTGAAATGAATAAAAGGTTAATCACAAAATAGATAACTTCAATCTGGTTTATTCCTCATACAAATATATTGCATGACTTGCATGACATTATTTAAAATCTTGTGCATATAATGGACAGCATGTGGTCACTGAGAGATGTCATTGAATGGAAAATATTTATGTGAATATTCCTTCAAAGTAATTTTTGAGTACCACTTCATTACTAGTCATCCAAACTATGGTTAAATATATACTGTTAAATTATTACTAATTCATTCCATTCATATCCATGCGGATGATGGAAATTCAAGCTCATGTGAATTTTTGTGAACTCTGAACTGCAGATTCATATCACATTAATATATGACACACAGTGACCACTAAGCTGAATTAAAACAACAGGAACTTTAAAGCTGCAGATTTGTAGCATTGCAGTAATCAAGAGAAGATTGTATATTTTGTCATGCATTTGCATTTATTTGGTATATGTGGAAGAATGTATGTTGTTGTTTTGTTTTTTTTAAAAGTGTGATGCCATATCACAGCATTTGTAGTTTTCACAATTTTTTGCATGCTTAAAGTTCAGTTTGTCTGTGGAATCAGTCCAATTATGTAAAAAAGTTGGGTGTGTTAAGAACCTTAGAACTGAAAATCTATTTCGGATATCTGAGTAAAGTTTAGCTAAACAAAAACCATCATATTAGGGAAATAATTATTTTTTAATTCGATGAAACATAATATGACCCCCATTTTTTTGTTGTTCATATTGTGGATTCGCTTAACTCATGCATGCCAACACAAATCCTGTAGCACTGGTGTTTTTCTTTTTTATTTCTGTTTTTAACTGATGCTATCACATGGCGTCTGCTCAGTTCTCTAGACCATCATGTCATCCGTGTTGACATTTTCTTCTTCTGACACTCTTCTCAGTATTCGTTTGCCCTGTTGACTCTCTTGCTCTCTGCAAAAGCTGTCTCTGCTAAAGCACGAGGCCTTGCCCTTTGATACGATCAGCATTAGATCTGTAACACACAACATGTGCACACTAATAGCAATAACATAGGAGATGCATACAAACGCTTGTGTTTTATTATCAAGGAGAGGAAACTGGAATGAACAAGTTGAAGAGACTGGGGGCACATTTTTAAAAGCACACTTCAAAAAGAGGCTCGCTCTCTCTTCCTGGATGACACCGCCCAACTTCCTGTCATCCTGTCACTGCAATGCCAGGCCCCATACTGAGTTTTCTCTCGCTCTCTTTCTCTCTGTATCTATCTATATCTGATTTACAACTTCAAAGAGCCTCAGAAAGCAGTTATCTCCCACTGTTTTCTGATTATGTTTTCGGTGCACTGTCTCCAGTGTGTACTGAAATTTGTGTAGATTAAAATTTATTCAAGTATGCTGCGTGATGTAAGGCATGTTTGATTTCCACTGTGGCTGCACTCACAGGCTCAGTTCTGTTAATATTACATTATTGTGTCATGACTTGTCAAAAATAACCTAGAGCCTAGCCCTTCAGTCAAGTGCACACAAGTCTTGTTAACTCGAATGGTCTGTGGTTGTTGCCACGTGTGTACATACGTGTTTTTCCATGTGTTTTTTATGTCTAAATATTTGAGAGAGAAATCAAGCACAGAAGTGTGTGTAATAAAGATGGCATATAGTTGTGATGTGACTGAACATGTGTAGCCTGAGGCGAGTGATTTTGGCCTTGCCCTTGAGTAGCTCCAGTGATTCCTGATGCGAGGAAGATAGAGCCACAGGCTCCTGAATCCCAGCATTCCTCACTTTTCACGGCCTGCGTGCAGCAACATGCGCTCCACTGGAATTTGTGTCTCGCACACTCTTATTTCAGCCCATGTTTTGCAGTTTCAGGTGACCTGTTTTCATCCTGAATGTCATCTCTTTTTGAGCTTATGTAAACATGCACAATTGTGTTGAGGTATTTTGAATTGCTCTACAGTCTGCTGTCACAGCTATGCATGTGGCATAAGTATTTGTGGAATTTATTTCTAGTTGTATGAAAGGGTTTCTAAATATATATTTATATACAAATTATTTTACCTTGAGGGTAATCTTCTGTTGCATGTAAAACACTAAGAGCTGCAAGTGAAACGCATACATTTTTTTCAGAAAATAATTCAGTAGGTTATTCTCACAAGTGAAATACATCAGTAAGGATCTGTTTAACAAATAAGGAAAGGTAAAAATAGATTTTGCAGAATGCTCAGGCTTTTTTTAAATAGCTAATACCTTCCATACACTACACCACATTCAAATTCGTCAGATTGCAGTTCTTTTCACTCTACACAGCTGTCTGTCGTTGCCGATGCCAGTTCTAGTCAAAACTTTTCACACCGCACTTGGATTCCAGGGGGGTCGGGAAATTTACATCACATCAGTGACTATAGCTTAAAGGGTTAGTTCACCCAAAATTGAAAATTTTGTCATTAATTCCTCACCCTCATGTCGTTCGACACCCATAAGACCTCCGTTCATCTTTGGAACACAAATGAAGACATTTTTGTTGAAATCCAAAAGCTCAGAAAGGCCTCCATTGACACCAATGTCATTTCCTGCAATCATTCTAAAGTTCTACAATCATTTTATGAAGTGACGAGAATTATTTTTTTAACAAACAAAATAACGACTTATACAGTGATGGGCTGATTTCCAAACAAACCTTCGAACTGTTATGAATCAGTGTATCGATTGGGATCGCGTGTCAAAAAGTATTCTCCTCGCTTCATAAAATGATTGTAGAGCCACTGTAGTGAGATGGACTTTTAACAAAGTCTTTATTGCCTTACATGGGTCTTAAAGAGGAAATGACATTGGTGTCAATGGAGGCCTTTCTGAGCCATTGGATTTCAACAAAAATATCTTCATTTGTGTTCCGAAGATGAACGGAGGTGTCACGGGTGCCGAACGACATGAGGGTGAGTAATTCATGACAGAATTTTTATTTTTGGGTGAACTAACCCTTTAAGTTTGAGCGAGCACCGATGTGTCATGTCGCCGATGCCAGAGAGATATTTGGCA
This sequence comes from Pseudorasbora parva, assembly GCF_024679245.1. NCBI lineage: Eukaryota > Metazoa > Chordata > Actinopteri > Cypriniformes > Gobionidae > Pseudorasbora > Pseudorasbora parva. The sequence goes on from NC_090173.1 coordinate 30,329,128, forward strand.
GGTAAAATATCTAGACCTGTGTGCGGTACAAGTAGTGTAAAATGGCATTAAGTATCACTCTGCATTGCCGATTCTTTCAGAACACATCTTTAATAATTGAAACATAGTGATCGTCACTCATGTGAACTAGAACCGATTTGCCTCTGATTTTGATTTTGAGCTTTTATTGGCAATCTCCAGTAGGCTAACTCTTGGTGAGCATAGGGCTAAATTCAGTAGTGTTGGTGGCATAAGTGGCTTCTAGGATGTTGCCAACAAATTATACACTGCTGCACAAATTTGTGTCAAATATGGACAAACCTAACCATTGGGTTTAAATGTTTAAATTAAATGTTTAACCCAATGGCTGGGTTTGTCAATATTTGACCCATATTTGGGTTAAACCAACCCAGCATTTTTTGGAGTGTGCTATTCAGGGTGTGTGAAATTCTTTATAGTCGACATAAAATGGAAGGTGCGATCTACTCTTTTCTAGCTTGTTTTGGGGTATCCGCGTGAAACGGTATGTTCAAACAAGAAGTTATAGGACAGGACTTGATTGATTGCCACTTATGTGATCTCATGTGAGTGATTGTCCCGCCCTTACACTATCAACACGTCATCAGAGAAGAGATGTTGCTGGAAAAGGGAGGGGACGTTATTTTGAAGTCGCCATGATTTTTCCAAGACAGACATGTTCCTTGATCAAGGCTCTAACCCTACCCATAACTTATCCCTAAAATCAGAGGGAAAAGATTGATGAAAAACACTGATGTAGAAGCACCTAAACCGAGCCTTAGAAGCCTAAACTTGACATAAACTGTAAACTTGTCCCTCAATCTGGTTGATTGATATGTTTTTACAGGACCAACAAAGATGCTGATCCAGGATCATGTTGTACTTGGTGAAATCATGTTCATTGTTATTTTTATTAAAGATCAAGGGCACATGAATATAAAATAAATAATGTGCATGGATAAATTATTTTTAATGAATACTGCAATATTCCATTAAAAAAAAAAAACGATTTGTCAACTTTGATTTCATTGTGACTGAAGTTGAATTTGTTTAACAACACTTCTTTCATGAGGAAATTGCTGAACAAGCGAACACCGCACAATGGTAAAAAAATGTCTACACGTGTTTACATAGGAAAAACTATTAAAAATCATTGCAGTGGCATGCAAAAAAAAACTTGTTCTGTGTGAACCAGTCATGAGATGAAAAGCAATAGTACAGAAAAAGTGGTTACAGAAGCTCTCCTTTATGTATAGCATTGCTTTATGCAGTTCGGATTTAAACATTCAATGCCCAGTTCTTGAAAAAGGACCTCATACAATGTTCTTTGTATTTGAGAACAATTTCCATAGTGCAAATTCGCTATGGAAGTACAGTACACCTGTTCCTCTTATTGAATGATGGTTACACCATAGCGTACTTTGAAGTAATTTTAGCAGCATGTGTTTTACTGAAAGTAAATGCATTATGTTGTTTGTTTTCCAGTAATCTGACAGATAACTCTTTTTTCATTGTTGTTTGTATTTTTCAGAGCTGTGGGAAAGACCTGTCTTCTCATCAGCTACACTACCAATGCTTTCCCTGGGGAGTACATTCCCACAGTGTGAGTACCGCAACAAAAGAGGAGGATTGAACTGTTTATATTTTTATGATGAACTTGACACTCATGATGAAATATTGAGAGATTGTGTGGGTTGGCTGTTTTTTTTGCACAGGTTTGATAACTACTCAGCAAATGTAATGGTGGATAGTAAACCAGTCAACCTGGGCCTCTGGGATACAGCTGGACAGGAAGACTACGACAGACTGCGGCCACTGTCCTACCCTCAGACGGTATACACACCACCATAAACATTTAGTGGGACACATTCCCTTTGATATTCATAATTGTTATCAAAGAATGTTTTTTTTGTTGTTGTTGTTTTTCCCAAAACCCTGGGGTGGGTAATTTTTTTTTTTTTTTTTTTTTTACATATTTTTGAATTATGTCTTATTCTCATTCAGTGAAGACAAAGCCAAATTTTAAAATAATAATAATAAAACTTTAAATAAATATTCTAATTGAACATACACTGCCCGGCCAACAAAAATAAAAGTCACTGTTTGGAATTAAATGGGTATTTTATGTTTGGCAACAGTTCTTCCAGTCCTAACTGATGGATTGTGTAGCTTTTCATTTCTTAAACAACCATGTAGGTCGACTAATCGTGGCCATATTCCAGGATGACAATGTCAAGATTTATCAGGGTCAAAACTGTGAAAGAATGGTTAAAAGAGGGAGCATGAAGAATCATTTTCACACATGAATTTGCCTCTCTGAGTCCAGACCATAAATTCATTGAAAGTCTTTGGAATGTACTGGAGGAGACTTGACAGAGTGCTGGACTCTTGCATTGTCAGTACAGGATCTTGACCAAAAATAAATGCACCTCTTGATTACAAATAAATGCGTGATGTTATAAAAGGTGCATTTATATTTATCTATTGACAATGCAAGAGTTCATTACTCTGTCAAGTCTCCTCCAGCATCTAGACAGATCCTAAAGACTTTGCTTTAATAGTTTTTGCTTATTAATTTTGTGGAAACCACTAAGCATGTAACATAGAATAGAATAGAATAGAATAGAATAGAATAGAATAGAATAGAATAGAATAGAATAGAATAGAATAGAATAGACTTGTGAATGGTAGCATTTGTTGAGTTTATTCATCAAAATAAATGTCCTCTGATGGTATTTTTGCAGGACGTGTTTCTCATCTGTTTCTCTTTGGTGAGCCCAGCGTCGTTTGAAAACGTCAGAGCAAAGGTAAGTCCTTTCTTGTGCTGGCTTAGTCTGGATCTTAATGGAATACATGTACAGACACAACAACAACATTCACCTGCACAATAACCCACTGGTGTTGTGTTCTCACATGCACACATACCCTCATGCATGCCCATAAACACTTGTTCTGTACTGCGCTGGACACTAGATGCCACTGTGCATTAATCCAAGACGCATTTACTGACCTTAATCACAAACTTTCTCTAGTCATATTCAAATAGAGAGACTCTGTTTGACATGATTAAGTGATTAAGTGGACATGACGTAAAAATCACCTTCTATAAAATGTGCCTGGCCTTGTACCCTGCAAATGCAGCCATTCACAAATAGAAGGCTGACTTCCATCAATGCCATTCAGCTGTTAAAAAAGAAAGCTCTCAAGAAGCATTTATCGCACGCAGCATTATCTTTACATGTATATTTTTCAGCCAGCCAAAAGGTTTGTTCAATACAGACTCTATTTAGTAAGTTATTTATCTATCTCACGCTTACAACCCCCGTGCCAGCAGTTCAGCTGACCTTGATGTGTTCTCCATTAATGCAACTGTAAATGCCGGGCAGATACACAGCACTTAGTGTCCTGCTACAGGTACGTCTTTAAATTGTTTCTATTTCACCCTGACAGAGAGCGTCTTTAAGTGATCCAAAAAGAGAATGTCAGTTCTCTGTAGTGCAATCAGAAATAATCTAGTGGCAATCCTGGGGGCAAAAATAGATACTGTCTGCAAGCATTCAGGCAATTTAGAATGACTGGTTCGGTTAACATTAACTTTGGTTTGGGATTCTGTGATGATATCTTGTATTATTATGGATAGACTTAACTCCCTTTCTAGAACTATTTCTAGGATTGTATCTAATTTTCTTGAAACAGGCAGAGTCCGGCAAACAAAATCCTGGTTTGGTGCTGGTCTAGTCGGTAAACCAGAACAGCCACACAGATCTTAACTGGTCAACCAGCATGATCTTTCTGACCAAGGATGTCTTCAGGTTTAGTCTGGAAACATGTGACACTAGCATGCTTATAATCCATGCTATGGATCAGCAGTGTCTTTTCAGAATATACTTCTTTTTTTTCTACAGAAAACACTTTCTCTTTTGAAAAATATAAAGGTTAAAGATGGGTAAATAACCCAAGATGGGTAAATCACCCAAAATGGGTGAACTAACCCTTTAAAATACACTTAGATTTAGCTTTTTACACCCCTTTTCTCTGCTTACAAATAATAGATTATTGTTGGGATACATGTAGACATCTTTCTCCGTTTGAAAATATTTATTTCAAGATCAGTCTTTACATCAAATCATCTGTAGAATATATGCTGCTTTAAATGTTTTATTCTGTCATGATTGTCAGCGTTTAGGTAAAGGGGTGGGGTAAGGACTCAGATGCAAAAACAATAGGCTTTTTATTTAATAAAACTAAAACTACCCTGAGTGGGAAAACGGGATCTTTGACTTGACTGGCAGGGAAACACACAAGATGGAACTTTTAAAGATGACCTGGCACAGGGATGCAAAGTGCAAACACAAGAAGAATATATAGGTAACAAACAAGACAGGTAACAAGGGAGAGCAGTTGTGGCAATAATCAGATAACAAAAAAGATGGGGTTACACAATATACATGAGCACATGGCACAAAGAAACATACATGATAAGCCATGTGCTCAAAGAAAACAAGACACAAACATGCAGCTAGCTCTAACACTCATATTGTTTACACAAAACATGACAACAACACGTAGCCAGGATGCGAACACCCGCTCCTCACACAAAACAACTCACGTGGAGTCGTGGACAGAATAATGTATTTGCCCGAGCGAACCTGCTAACCGCAGGCTCACTGTCACAACAACAAGACAATTCAGTGTCAGAGCTCTGTCACAGCTTTGTCAAGAATAAACAGAACCCAGACAATGATTAATGATTTTTAAAGGGTCATGAAACCCCCCTGCTGCAGCGGTGTTTTTTCACACCTTCGATTTGAAAAAGCTTGTTAAAAGGGGAGTGGTCGACTGTGAAAATGTGGGATGGTATTGTGTGGAAAGAGGGAATGTTTGCATAAATAGGGGAGTGTCTGTCAGTAGGTGCTGAGCGGTTCTGAGACATGTTCTTGGTTCACGTTGGCATTGTTTACCACAGAGAGATTAAATGAGGGATGAGTACAGCGAATGAGAGAGCTATGAGTGGCGTGCAGCAGAGATCGCAAATCATTCAGCTCTTCAAAGTTCAAACCAGCATAATTCAGTGAGAAATGAAAATAAATGTTATTCTGCATGACGAAATATTTTGCAAACGTGATAAAACTATATTTGTCCAAATATGCACGCTGTTTGGCAAGATGAACAACGCGCCGACGTGATAAGAGAACGTGAACCACCCAACATGCGATGTGATAAGAGATGTGTAATTCTAGATCGGGGTAAAAGCGAAGAGGTTTGAGGCTAGTCTCGACCGCGCATCTGAAGCAGAGCGACGCGCGCTGGGTTGCCGTGACGATCCGCGCTGCCTATCACTCGGCAGCTAAATCTAAATTTGTCCAAATATGCATCACACTGTTTCACTAAGAGCCCGAACACATGCGGTTTAGTGCATGGCTGTGACGACAAATAAAACGGAGAGGACGTGGCTTTTGTTCATTGGCCTACAGATTACAGATTGGTTATTTTGCACTCCTGACATAGATAGTCAACGCTTGCAGGTTCGGCGTGCGATTCCTCAGGTGAATTTTACTTTACCGAGCCTTTGTAGCAAAGGCTTCCACAGACGGCGCCGGTTACAGCTCGCTCGGCGCCCTTTACGTTACTTCGTATCAGCACAACGCCTAGCTTTCCTCCGTGACTTTTCCGCACGCTGCTTCCAAAACTTCCCCACCATATCTCTACAATAATGATGTAAGACGAGCCTGACAGAAGTGACTGTCTCATGCATATTAACTAAATTATCTTGTATGCATACTACAGCGCAGGGATTGGACTGAATGAGCTTCATGTCATGAATATATATCGAGAATTGCTCAGAGCGGTCGACGTCAGCATGTGCCCAGCTGCCCATACTTGGGCCGAAAAGGCCGTGCCGACGTCAGCATTTGTGACGTTGCTCCGACTAAACTTTTCAAACCGGAAGACAGAAATCGCTCTGAAAAATGCAAAAATAACTATTTTCACATATGCATACCATTAATGAGTACCCTTAGTGTTTTCAATGATGTGCAGCCTATACATATCTGTTTACATCTCAAAAAAAGTGTTTTGGGGTTTCATGACCCTTTAAATGATGGCGTTTCTCATCTCATGTCATTTATGTCTGTTTGCTTTTGTCCATATATTAAAAACCAAAGGAGTTAATGTTGTTTAGAACCCAGTTTTCTTCAAAATATATTCGTTTGTGTTTAAAAGAAAGTCGTAAAACAATACAATTATGTTCAATTTGTTAACATTATTGTTAATGTATTATCATGGACTTGCTGGTTTTAATAAAGACTGAGCACTTATGTTTTGAAGTAAAACACATAGAACAAAAAGTGTACTTCTCTTCTTCTGTTGAAGAACCAGAATACAAAAATATGCTTAGAGCTCCACCTCCACCTAGCTCCACCTCGAGACAGCTTGATAACTTAATCAGCTTTAACTAAATACACATAATTATTCCAGTAAGTGTATTTTTTTCAACACGCCTTCTCACTCGCAAACAGAATGATTAATTAACTGATTTCACTCCAGCCATCTGTCTCTTTCTGAACTTTTTTTTCTTCACTCAGTCCTTTAGTGAATAGTCAGCAACCATATCTTTAGTGCTGCAGTATTTCAAGTTTATGATTTCACTTGCAATTTGCTCTTGAATGAAGTGGTGCTTGATGTCAGTGTGTTTGGTACGTCCATGAAATTGAGGGTTCTTTGTAGGGATGCATGATATGAAAAAATGTAACATATACCGATAACAGGTAATTAAGTCCTTCTCATGGTAGATTTTGTTACAGGCACCAATAACCAATAAATTCATATTTTATATTATAATTTTCATATAATCTGCAGTTTGTGCACCCAAGAGAATAGAAAATCTAAGATGCACTGATGAAACTGATATTTTAGTAGCTCTGCCTTAACTAGAATGGCAAACATCAGTAACTTAACTCATTAACAACACATTTATATTCAAGTATATTATGCATAAAGAAATGCATCTATTCAACCTTAAGTACATGAGGATGAGGAAGGTATAAAGACTTTAAGTCACTTGTTTTTCAAATAAATCTTAAATAAAATGCATTTGTCAATTGTCAACCTTTTTTCATTCAATTACTTTGTTGTTTATAGCTTTTAGCCTTCTCGCCCAGAATGGGGACATCGACACAATGACTTATGCTTGTAGCTGCTTCCCCGGCTGCTTCATATTCTTTTAATACAGACATGTTCAGATGATGACGTAATGAGCGCAACACAGTTTTAAAGCTGTATTCACTTACACTCTGAAAGCAGATGAATCTTAGAAAAATCAGACTGATTGTTTGATTTACCAGCAAGCGATGAACTATATTCATCTGATATAGTTATCGGATTCCATTTATTTATTGAAGCAATAAAAATGTGTAATTACACCAATATTATCCAATAATTGATCTGTCCAATAAATATAAATATCTTTTTTATTATAAAATATATAATAAAAATATGACGGTCGAACAGAAAACATCAAACTCGAGAATGTGATTAAAATAAAATAATATTGAGGAGTCTTTGGAAAATTGTGTCTCACAAACTTTATTCAAATTTAGTCATTTCAGATGTGTTTGAACATTTTCAGACTTGAGCATAGTTACGCTAGTTATTTATTTACAAGTATTTACATTTTTTTACATGATTACCAGATCTAGTGTGAGGAAATAAGCACAGAAAGGCCAGAGAGCTGCTATGTGATGCACATGATCACACTCCCCATCCTCATCATCAAAGTAGACGGTGTAACGTTAATCCACATCTGGTAGCTGAGTGCTTGCTCTGGTTTTAACGAAAAGGAAAAGTTTTAAAGGGTAAAGGGTTTTAAAGTTAGTTCACCCAAAAATGAAATTGATGTCATTAATGACTCACCCTAATGACATTCCACACCCGTAAGACCTCCATTACTCTTCAGAACACAGTTTAAGATATTTTAGTCCCAGAGCATATGCAGTCTATGGACACTTTACTGTCTATGTCCAGAAAGGGAATAAAAACATCATCAAAGTAGTCCATAGGCCCTATCTTGCACCCAGCTCAATTGACTTTGTACACCAACGCATGTGTTATTCCTATTTTGCACCCACAAAAAGCGCGCTTTTCCCTCCACAGAAGCACGTCGCTAAACTAGTGAATGAATTTAGTGTTCTGGCACAAACAATCCCTGGTGCTATTTTGCTGTTCCATTAAACAATTGCGCCACTGACCAGAAAAAACCTAGTCTAAAGTCAGTGGCGCGTTGCGCGTTGTTCATTATGCTATTTTAAGGGCGCATGCTTGACCATAATGTATAGCGTGCACAACGCAAATACACTTTGCTCATGTAATCTACACAGATGCAACAGTTATTTTTGCAAATCATAAATTGTTACACTAAAAAAATATTAACACATGAGATGACGGAAATCATTGTGGTGTGCCACGAAGAAGTGAAAAAATAGGCATAAATCTAGCTTACAAATTATTCAGGCTAATTGTAGTAATTAAGGATCAGACCTGTTTGCCCAATAGTGGCAAGACATGATATGATAAAATATGTATATAAGGACATCTGACAAATTGGTTTGTCCATCAAGAACCAGGAAAAAAAATCGATTGAAAAACTGAAAAAACTGTTTAACCGACGCTATTTTGGGTGGGTTTCTCCCATCCCCATACAACATAACTTCTCTGTCTTTCACTGCTCTTACAAGAACATCAGTCTCCTCGGCTGTGAACCGCTCCTGGCGTGCGCCTGGTAAATACGCCATAATAATAGCAATCCATAATGGAACTTGCGCACCTGCTTTTAAAGGGAATGTTGGATGACGCTCTGATTGGTTTATTCATGTTACGCCCAAACCACACCTATGAATAATGAAGCTACTTCAGACCAACCCATTTTTAATTTGCGCCGGGCGCAAGAGCCATTTATCCCGCCGGGAAAATAGCAACAGCGCCGAGACCCGTCCACAAAGTTACTTGGCCTTCGCGCTTTGACACTTGCGTTTCAGATCGTTAAAATAGGGCCCCATATGTGACATCAGTTGGTTGATTAGAATCTCTTGCATTCTACGGCCAAACGGTCATGAATCATCGCCAATGTCACGTGATTTCAGCAGTTTGGATCACGTGTCAAACTGCTGAAATCATGTGACATTAGCGATCTGAATCATTGATCGATTCACTGATTCATGGCCGCTTGAATCTTTATTTGAGGTTTGAAAACAAACGTGGAAGAGAAGACCATGCTGAATAAAGTTTTTGTTATTTTTGGACCAAGATGTATTTGCGATGCTTCAAGAGATTCTAATTAACCTACTGATGTCACATATGGACTACTTTGATGATGATGATGTTTTTATTCCCTTTCTGGACATGGACAGTAAAGTGGGCATTGACTGCATATGCTCTGAGACTAAAATATAAAATATCTTAAACTGTGTTCCGATGATGAATGGAGGTCTTACGGGTGTGGAACGACATTAGGGTGAGTCATTATTGACATCAATTTCATTTTTGGGTGAACTAACCCTTTAAGTAAGGGATAATGTACATCCAGACAGTTGTTATCGCAGAATAAACCCCGACAGAGTGATCAAGCAGAGGGGTCTTGCATCACTCTGAAGGGGTTTATTCTGCGATAACAATTGGCTGGGTGTATATTATCCCGCTAATTACACGGCTACTAGTCTCAAATAAATTAGACACAAAATATTGTCTTGAGATTAAATATTGTATTAGCTCTTCCGCAAAGCTTCAGCAAAGAAAAACAGTTCCAAACTGCTCTAAGTCTTTATCTATTGCTGAAGATTTGTTTTTACCATATACTAAATGTTGAAAATGAATGCTGAAAGGGTTAGTTCACCCAGAAATGAAACCAAGCCTATGATTTACTCACACTCAAGTCATTATAGGATTATATGACATTCTTCTTTCAGACAAATACAATCAGAGTTATATTTAAAAATCCAGGCTAACGTTAATCCAAGCAGTAGTTGTACAGCTGTACAGCTGTCTGTCAAATAACGTGCTCCACACGGTTCCGATGGGTTAATAGAGGCCTTCTGATTCGAATGAAACTTTATAAAGGAAACCTGCCTAGAAGTCTTCCATTGTGTTATTCAGGTGTGTTGAGTGGTGTGTTATTCAGTTTTTACGGTTGTTATCTGGGAATAACATACCACTGGAATGCGCGATTAACCAATCAGAATGAAGTATTTCACAGAGCAGTCAGTGTAATAAAAGCTTATATCAGACGCAATAGCCGATTTGAACAAGTGATATTCCACAGTGGCATCCTGCTTCACCGTCGCTGCACTGCTGTCGTCATCGTGTAAAGCCTGCCCCAACGTTTCTGATTGGTGCCGATTTCGACGGATTGGAAATGGGTTTGAATGAGCTCTTTGCCAGACTACTTGCAGAGCAAATCTAAATTTTCCGAAAGTTGTCTGGGATTTCCCAGGCTACTCAGCTTCAGCAGTCTGTTTCTTGCTTCTCTAACTCACAGCTGTACCGCTGATTTGAAACATGTATCCTGATACAGATTTGCAATCATCTTGGTCTCCAGCCCAATCTGTATAAAAATAGATATAAAAATCTAATGCATTCCTTTGACTTGTCTTTCCTACAGTAGTCCTAGATTCAGAGTGTCATTCAGGTATCTCATGATTCTTTTGAAAGCATGCAGCCCAATGATTCATCGTGGGTTTAGCACATAATCTTGCAACATTCTTCACAGCATAAGAAATGTTCTTGTTTTTGTCAACAAATAAAGTAGACTACCAGCAGCAGACTGAAACTGTGTCAGATTCACCTATTCTTTGTCATCAGAGTTCATGTCTACTGGTGTGCTTACTGGCTTTGAATTTTACATTATGAATTTCGCCAACAAATTTTTGCACATGTTGTCTGAGCCATCCAGACCCATTTCCTTTGGCAACAAAACCTTCAGGTTGTTGCGTGTACACATCCTCCTTTTGTTCTCAATTCAGTAAAGCTGCCTTGACATCTGTCTGATGCAGATTTAATCCATGCTGGACAGCCAGAACAATTATTTACTGACTCAAATCTGACTACTGGACTCAGTGTTTTGTCATAGTCTTCAAGCGTTTATGAAAACCCTTATGTGATTAGACTTGCTTTGTATCTCTCAGATTTTCCATCAGCATCATCCTTGACTTTGAACAACCATTTACTGCCCACTGCTTTTCTGTCTTTTGGTAGTTCTACCAGGTTCCACACATTGTTGGCATACAGCATACAATTTCTTTCTTCATAGCTTCCTTAAATTTCAAATGTGGTTAAGACAACTTTTACTGTTTTGAGTTTAGTTGTCTGGTTATAAGTGCCACAATACAAGCTACAAGCCTAGCTTAGCACAAAGACTGGAGGTAAACGGTTACATGTAATCTCCATCTGCTCAGTAAGTGACAAAATAATGGCAAATAGTTTCCTATTTAGGCCTACATGTTGTGAGGTTACATTGTGTAGTAAAACCGACGGAAAATGAAAAGTTGCAATTTTCTGGATCGATATGGCAAGGAACGATTCTCTTATTTCTGCACAATAATGAGGTAACTGAGCAGTAGGCTAGATGGAGCTGTTTATCTCCAGTCTTTGTGCTAAGCTAGGCTAGCAGTGGGTGCATCAGACAGAGTTATGGCACGCACAGAGATGAGAATGGTATGTATGGACTTATCTAACTCTGGGTGTTACGGTAAATAAGCTAAAGTCACAAAAAGTTGGTGTGTTCCTTTAAAGGAACACTCCACCGTTTTTAGAAATAGGGTTTATTCAACTTCTTTCCTACATTTAGATATGTGGGAAAATGCATTTTTGTCTCAGTGCATGCATTGTTTTCGTTTGGCAGGGTCACCGCTAGCTTAGCTTAGCATAATAAATGGAATCCTTTGTGGCGAGCTAGCATGTCTCAAGTAAAAGTGATCCAAAAAAACCCCCCACCTAATTACTTCTTGTGGCCTGCGTATTCACAACAAGTGAACATAGTGATGCAGATTTCCTAGGCAGATATTGATTTGGGAATATATTATGCGGAAGTACAGATAAATCACTGCTACTTGGGCTCCGAGATACCATGGCTCTCATGTTCACATCCTCCGGCTGTTGAGCAATTGCAATGTGTTGCGTGATATCTCTGCATGTGCTTCCCCATAATATAGTCCCAAGTCAATATTTGCCTAGGAAATCGCCTAGTCTTTATCTGCATCGTTTTTTGTACTCGTTGTGAATACGCAGGTCACAAGAAGTAATTAGGTGGGTGTTTTTTTTTTTTTGGATCACTTAGTTGGGACATGCTAGCTGGCAACATAGTGTTCCATTCATTATGCTAAGCTAAGATAGCGGAGACCCTGCCAAACGAAAGCAATGCATGCACTGAGACAAAAATGCATTTGCCCACATATCTACCCATATCTACTAAATTGATATGCGTACAAACGTTTTGTGAATCAGGCAGAGATTTTTCATGAGAAGTTCTCCTGTGCATACCAATACGAAAGAATCTGCACAATTATCATTAGTGAATGAAACCCAATGATCTCACTGTCTCCATCAGTGTTTTTTCATTCATTTATCTACTCCTTTTTGCACAGGAGTATTCAGTACTGTAAGCTTATGCTGAACTTTCTTAAATTGGGACTCTTGAAACTCAGACGAGGTATATTCTCCTCCATTATCTGTGCATAAGACTTGTCTTCCAGTAGATTTTTCTGCCATGGCTTTCCATCCCAGGAACTCTGAAAAATGTCATCTTTCCACTTTAAAAAGCCATACATAGTTAATATTCTCCTCAACAATTTCAGGAAGTATTCAGCTCCACCCATTGTCTTACTACCTCCAGACCAAGCTCAATTAAAAATTGTACATTGGTCTGGGGAGTCTGCTCTGTATTTTCTACTGCATAAAAGGCGTGATAAACGAGCATTATTCGAATGAGTCTATGCAATTGGATAGTCCTTCATCCAATCAGAAATCACCGGCAGATCAGGCTGGGTTTACCCAGTCTACTCCACCCAAGTATTTTGCATTCATTTACAATATACATCACTTTGCACTAAGCCAAGTGGTTCAATAGCTCTTTTGCGATCACTAGTTGTGCTCAACTTATCAACTTACTGCCACTATTGCTTTCCTTCAGCATATGAATCACAGAAGTCTATGTCTTTGGCACAAAACCAAAGTCATCAACTAGACACTCATTGCACAGCTTCTTTAGATTCTGTACACCTAGATGATCATAACATCTGTCAGGTTTGTTCCTTTGTCTCTTTATGCACATTTACATTTTCTGTTAAATTCACTTTCTCTAGAAAATACAAAATAGTGACTGCCTTCTTTTGTTGCAGTAACAATCAGACTGTGATTAACATTAGTAATGCAGCATCTGTTCTCTGTGAAATTGACATTTTTTTCAAGACTGAGTTACCTTGGACACACGCTCAGTAAGATGTATGATTATTTTAGTCCATACAAAACATCATTCAGCTTGCGTTCTTTTGTCTTACCATCAGTCAATGTCATCTTTAGCCACACATCTCCATGGCCTGTTGCTTCAACGGAATAATACTTTCCCAGTATTACTTCTTGTGAGGGTTCTAGGCTTTTAAAGTCAATAATCTGTTTCTTGTCATTTCACATGTAACATGTTGCTTGCAATCTTTCCATGATGACCATTTTAGCTCTACACTTGCCTTGACTATTTCAGTCAACAACTTGGTGTGCTCTTGAACAGTCTCCATATTTCAGTTGCAACAAGTATAGTGTATGCATCACTGCTAGGTTATTTACCCAAGTTTTCTACTGAAACTGATCTGACAACTTTTTCCACGATAGCCACTTCTTCAGTAGAACACAAAAAAAGATTTTTAACTCCAACTGTTGCTCGTATAATGCATGTCAATGTGGTGTTTTTTATGAGAGCCACTATGAGAACAAAAAGCACATACACATATGAATCTATATTAAACCCTGTGGCTCGTGGCGACACATTGATGACTTAAGATACGAAACGATCAGTTTCTGCAAGAAATTGAACAGAATATATATTTATATTTTTTACCTTATATCAGACGAATCTCGCGAATTTCAGATGAATTTCAGACGAATTTCCAATGCCATTACTTACGTCAAGTAAGGTCAAAAACCCGGCGAGATCATAGATATGTATTTAAATAGATGGCTCATTCTGATGGCCGATCTGCGCAGGTACTACTAAGGAATTACAGACTTTACAAACATTACTCACAGACTGATATATTTCAAAAGTTTTTTTCCTTTTCATTTTGATGATTATAATTGACAACCAGAGGTGTCAAGTAACGAAGTACAAATACTTCGTTACCTTACTTAAGTAGAAATTTTGGGTATCTATACTTTACTGGAGTAATTATTTTTCTGCCTACTTTTTACTTCTACTCCTTACATTTTCACGCAATTATCTGTACTTTCTACTCCTTACTTTTTAAAAATAGCCTCGTTACTCCTCTTTCATTTAATCTTGTTTAAAAAAAAAAATGCAGATAAATCGCGTCATCCGGATAGTGTGAATTTGATTGTGGTTGGATGAGAAGTGTAAACATATACCAAACCAACACCCTATTGGTTACTACGCGATCCATCGTGTCTGCACATGACTCAAAGCACAAATCACACACGGTGTTGCCAAATTGGGCGGGTTCCAGCGGACGAGCACGCACTTTCAGTCAATCAGCGATCAGCAGGCAGACGCGCTCATTCATGACAGCCAGGTTTTTAGCGCGATAACTCGTCGTAGATGTATATTCAAGTGATCGCTATGCTAAAGTGGCATACATACAGTATATATATACACAACCCGTTTCTACAGTAAGGAGTGGGAGAGTGAACCAACTCTCAAACGTGGAATACACCTGTGACTCGAAGACTCTTTATAAATATAATCATGATTCCTGTCCATCATACACTCAGGACATCTGCAACTAGCAACCCCAACAGCTGCTGAAAGAGGTTTGAATCAGTTTTGACTGGGCTAAGTGCATGTTCTATGAACTTCACAAGGGTAGGCCTGATGTAGTTTTGTCAGAGCAAAGCTAAGCGCATTGTTGTTATTTTTTGTCGGCGCATTATTGTACAGTAATTTATCAATGAATTACGCATTTTGGCAGTGGCATGTGCGTAGATTACGTGGGGGACGGGGGGGGGACGGGGACGGGGACGTGTCCCCCTCAATCTTAATAAAATGTATTTTCGTCCCCTGCACTTTTACTGGGTCTCACCGATTCTAGTCGACCCGCTTCGAGCGGGATTCGAACCAGCGTTACCCTGCGCGGCGACGGCCAAATTAACAGGGACGCTAAAGACAGCCTTCGATCTCTAATCTCGGTTGATAGAGCGCTATTTGAGGTCACGGGCAAGTGTATTTACATAGAAACCAATGTGAATACATTAAGATTTAAAATCAGAGACAAAAATTTATCTATGCATGACCTGCTGTCATTTTATTCGCATCTAAATATGAGGAGTTCGCTCTCACAGAAAGTCCAAATTCCAAAAGCGGATTCGTAGAAGTAATACCCTGTCACGCTGGAGCTGCAGCTGAAGGAAAACAATCGTTATGAGTGATGAAACGTGACGAAGACAATCAGACGAGTGCGACAATATATGCTTTATGTGTGTTTTTCAAGCCATCTCAATGTAGCCTATTTATTGACAATAAAGCAGCCTATAATGGAGCTTTTTTTAATGTTAAGTATCTTCTGCTCACCAAGGCTGCATTTTTTTAATCAAAAATAGTTAAAACAGTAATATTGTGAAATATTATTACAAATTAAAACAGCCTTTTTTTTCTATGTGATCAAAGCTGCATTTATCATTAGTTCAGTCTTCAGTGTCACATGATCCTTCACTAATCACTCTCATATGATGATTTTATAATCAACAAACAATTATGATTATTATCTGTGATGGAAACAGTTGTGCTGCTTTAAAATGTTGTGGAAACCATGATACATTTATTTTTTCAGGATTCTTTGATGAAAAGAAAGTTCAATGGACAGCATTTATTTGCATTTATTAAATAAATTATTATCTTTTGTAATATTAACAATATCACTTTTGATCAATTAAATGCATGTCTGATCAATAAAAGTATTAATTACTCTCTTTTTAATTTTACCACAAATGTTTAGATGGTTTCCACAAAATTTAAGCATCACCATGAGCAGCACAACTGATAATAATCATAAATGTGTGTTGATCATCAGATCCTCATATGGGAATGATTAGTGAAGGATCATGTAACATTGAAGACTGGAGTAATGATGATAAATTCAGATTTGATCACAGGAATAGGTTGCATTTTACTATATATTCTTTGAGCCCTGCACAGGCCCTGCACAATCCTATGGCACACTCCTGCAGTCATTAAAATCGTTCAGCTTTGATTGTAATGTCCAAGTAGTTAAATTTCGTTTAGTTTCTTTATTAAAGTTAATTTAGAAAAATGTTTGGATAATTTGTTTGTTTGTTAATTTTTTTTAAAGTGACAACCAAGCAGTCGGCGGCCGACAGTGGGTATGAGGTTAGGGGTGTAAAAAAAAGTCAGGGCCCGTAGGGCTCTAAAGCGTCGTCAATCTGGCAACACTGATCACACATGTAGCCTACATTTACATTCCAATAAAGGTTATTGATAACATTACTTATAGGCAACTAGTCATCATATCTTCCGCTTCAGGAAACACATGTTAATGCTCAGCAGTACACATAATGGTATATTTCCATTGTACTAAAATGCATTCATTTTCAATGGGTATATATGCGGCTGAAACAGATAGCCAGTGCCTCCCAAATTTTTCAACATTAACATTTTAATATAACATTATAGTCAGTATGGCCTTTAGAAAAGTTTTTCTTGAGGAGGTGGGGTAGTGCGCTATAGGCCCCTGTGGTGTGGCCTAAGCTTTTGTCTTTAATGGCATTTTTTCCTTACATTACTTTTACTTTTATACTTTAAGTAGTTTTGAAACCAGTACTTTTACACTTTTACTTAAGTAAAAAGCTTGAGTTGATACTTCAACTTCTACAGAAGTATTTTTAAACCCTAGTATCTATACTTCCACTTGAGTAATGAATGCGAGTACTTTTGACACCTCTGTTGACAACTAAGGAAAATTCAGTATCACTAGAAAATTTGAATATTGTCTAAAGGGTCAACATTGAAGACCACTAGTGCCACACTCTAATCAGCTAATTAACCCAAAACACCTGCAAAGGCCTTTAAATGGTCTCTCATGCTGCGTCCCAATTCGCCTACTTATACTACGTCCTAAAAGTATGTACTTTTTTTGTGAAGAAAAGGTATATACTTTTGAGTGTGTAGCAGAAAAGTATGCAAGCTTCGGGACATACTACTTCGCCATCTTTAACGGACTGTCGCTTAGCTACGTGCATCCCGTCACCGTTTAACTGCCCTGTCAATCATCGTCAGATTCGTCACAGTTCAAATCCTCCACATTCAGATTAATCTCCTACCGTATCGGAGAGAAATGTAGCCGCTCGTTGATCTGCCATGTGTGGGTCTTTGTGGGTCAGAGACTCTCCTCATGTGTTTGCAGTTTAAATATAATGATGCATTTAAAAGTTAATGGCCAAACGTGTCATTACAAAAGTTCACAATGCTGCTGCAGGTGAAATATAATGTGGACAACACTGAATAAATATATTTTTGTCAGGTTAAATATTGATAGTTGGTCACTCAACTCCTTTATCTAAACTTCTCTACTTAACCGTCGAACTCACACATCCGTCATGTTTGTAGTTTTTAACGCTTTTTATCCGCGTTTGTAGTTCTAATCGAATCCTCGTCCAACTCGCAATGGGTTGTGGGCAATATCAGCCGTTAGAGTGCCCATCGATCCATACTGTGAATTCGGACCGGAAATAGTAAACCATCCGGGAATCTTTGGAATACTATTATCAACATACTACGATTTGGGACATACTAATTCTATTTTCGAATACTATTTAGGATGGATAGTATGCGAATTGGGACGCAGGGTCAGTTTAGTTCTGTAGGCTACACAATCATGGGGAAGACTGCTGACTGCTGAACAGTTGTCCAAAAGACGACGATCCATTGACAGACCTCTGTGTCCAAGCATATAAATAGAAAGGTGAAGGGAAGAAAAATATGTGGTAAAAAAAAAGTGTACAAGCAATAGGGATAACCGCACCCTGGAGAGGATTGTTTAACAAATCCCGTTCAAAAATGTGGGGGAGATTCACAAAGAGTGGACTGCAGCTGGAGTCAGCGCTTCAAGAACCACTGTGCACAGACGTTTGCAAGACATGGGTTTCAGCTATCACATTCCTTGTGTCAAGCCACTCTTGAACAACAGAAAGCGTGTTGCCTGCGCTAAAGACAAAAAGGACTGCTGAGTGGTCCAAAGTTATGTTCTCTGGTTAAAGTAAATTTTGCATTCCCTTTGTAAATCAGGGTCTCATAGTCTGGAGGAAGAGAGGAGATGGACACAATCCACGTTGGTTGAGGTCTAGTGTAAAGTTTCCATATTAAGTGATGGTTTGGGGTGCCATGTCAGATGACAGATTACAGATTAATCGACTCCATGCCACGCCACATTGCTGCAGTAATTCAGGCAAAAGGAGCCCTGACTATGTATTGAGTGCTGTACATGCTCATACTTTTTAGTTGGCCAAGATTTCTAAAAATCCTTTCTTTGTGTTGATCTTAAGTAATATTCTAATTTTCTGAGATACTGAATTTGGGATCTTCCTTAGTTGTCAGTTATAATCATAAATTTAAAAAAAAATTAATTGAAATATATCAGTCTGTGTGTAATGAATGAATATAATATACAAGTTTCACTTTTTGAACAGAATTAATGAAATAAATCAACTTTTTGTTGATATTCTAATTATATAACCAGCACCTGTAACAAACAAGTTTCACTTTTTGAATGGAATTAGAGAAATAAATAAACTTTTTGAATTTGATTTCTCAATGTTAAGTGGTCTCTTAATTTTTCCCAGACTTGTATGTTAATAACACACCTGCTTCAATAGCAAATACAGCTTTAAGAACAAGCGTGTTACAATAGCACTTTCCCTTTATGAATGAACATACATATAACTGAATCAACACTGACCTGACTCAACTGAACAATGAATGTTTACTATTGTCTTTTTAGAGCTGCTGCTGCACAGTTGCCAATGACAGATTTAACGCACATTTGCAAATTTGATTGCATAAGCCTAGCACAAGCATTTACTGAAAATGACTAGAAGCCTAAGCGACACAATGGCCTTAGCAACAAGCCTGTTGACAATACCCTGATAGCTTAGCAATGTGCATTAAAAAAATTAACTTAGCTTAGCTTCATGTAGAAATCCATGTGGAACGAATTCCTTTTTCTAAATTCCGATTGCACAATTCCTAGATGATGTGGTTTCACCATCCAATATCGCCATTAATTAAGCTCTGGATAACGCGATAGCTGCTGATTTTACTGAAGAAGGTTATGTATGCTGTAATAGACATTGTATTCTTATAGTATATTTGATCAGCTGACAGTCAGCTCATGCGAGCTTGACTAATCTGACCTGCCAGAACTGAAGCTATGCTTGGTATGCTGTAAAAGTTCATTGGTATTGTTGCTATTTTATCAACTAATTTGAAAAAAGTAAAAGTTTTTATCATAAAGTTTTACCTATGCAGTTGATTAGCGACTAAATTATATTTAGTTATGTTAGTTTGTCATCAGCTATCAGACTAACAGTAACTATAGTATAACATTGAATTGATTGTTAGCCACAAAAGGAGCATGGTAATATGAAGCTGGATTAGTGAGACAGTAACTGATGGTGTAGACATACAAAGAGAATTGACAAAAAAAAACAAAAAAACATTCATGATAATCAAACACAAACAGAAAGATAGCTTTATAATATTCTACCATCCTAGATTTCTTTAATTAATAAACACAAAAATGAATGAGCAAATAAAAAAAAAACAAGTTCCTTTTCTGCCGAGTTGTTGTTGCTGTGATATCACAACCCCCACAGCACGTTTAAGATGAATGAGATAGCACGGAAAGCAAATTGTTTGTGATATAAATAATAATTCCAGAACCACTCAAGGCTTAATCCGGTCCAATTTACATTGCTTAAAATCAGCGCTTGCATAAACAAGTCCGCAAATGGTCCTTTGAATTGTTATTAAGTTCTAACAATGGCAATCTCATCTCGCCCAGTTCCTTAATGTTTGTTTCTTTCATTCCTAGTCAGAAAGCTTCAGAAGCTTCTTTCACTCTTTGCTTTTTCTACCCTCCCGGCCTTTTCCTTTATTATTTCAACAGTATATTCCCAAGTAGTAACCATGGTAACACTGGCTATATGCAAATGTAGTCTTGATAGATTGTGTGAGGTTGAGGAGACAAATTAAAATCTATTTAAAGAGGAAAAGAAAGTGCATATATGCACGCTGCAAGACGTCACGTGACCTGCGCTTACGCATCCATTCGGTAGCGATCACCTATCATGGACAAGTTAAGTGCAGAAATAATTTCTCATTAGTGATGTGGGCTGATAGTATGTGAAAGTGTGCCGCTGTTTGCTAGTTTGCTTTGACTGGATTAGAAAGCAATGATCAGAAAGCACCCCATTCACCCGGCAATCATATATGCTCACAAATACCAATGGATACATGCTGATCCCTAAAGCCCACTATTTTGTGTCTCTAAACCTTTTGAAGTCTTTTATTAATATGTTTGAAGAAAGGAAACCCATTAGTTTCAAACACAATCTGTAATATTGTGCTTCTGTAGATCAAATGTAGGACTGAAAGGGAACGGATGAACAACTAGTGCCTATTTTAGAAAGTGAGTCATGGAAGCATTAAGGAGAGGTTTGTTTATTGCTCTTTTTAAAGTGATCTTTGGTGTGCACTTTAGTTCAAAGTGCCTTTAAGTCAAGTCATTTCACTTGGTGGCCATATTTGAAGCCCCTCTTGGGGAGCTTTTTCAGTCATGCAAGTGCAGCTCCTAACTCTTTGAATGAGGAAACACAAAATTCTCCAAAACTGTTCACCAAGCTAACTATTAAATTTCATATTTGATACCACCAATGAAATCTATCAACAATTGTCTTATTAATGTGGTTTCTTATGTTAAAATATAGTGTAGCGTGTAACGGGTCACACTTGTATAATGTTCGATATGTGCCGGTGGATCAGAAGGTAGGTGTGTGTGACTACTGAGAGAGGAAAAGCAGCACAGCAGATAGGTAAAAATCAACAAAGAGGCTTGTTCTTGATTTAGTTAAGAATTTGTATTAGCAAATATTATCTTATCCTTTTTTTGTTCTTTGATTTAAGTATGCAAATGTTATTTTAATATCACAATAATATATATGACATTTGCGAAATCACTTTTTGGAATTTTCAGACAATTGGACTCATAGTTTGAACAGTTCAGCTCAGTTGGTAATCAACTTTCTTACACTTTGCACAATACAATAATAAAATAAAACATTTGGAAAAAATAAACAGTGTGTCAGTTTGGATAAGTGATTCAATTACAAGATTCAGTGAATCGTCCATGAATCAAGTGATTCAGATGGAAACAAATTTGTATTCTTTTTAAATGATTCAGTTCAAAGTCAAATGTCTTTGTTGAAGATTCAGATGAAAAAATTAAGAAGAAAAAAACAGATCGCAAAAATTGTACTAATAATAATTTTCCGAAAGCAACAAAAGAAATTCTCCTACCAGTTGGCAGTTCAGATCTGTGGGTGGCTCGCCATGGTATGGTTTGAAGAGATTCTCCATTTCAATGTAAAGAGCTTTGAGTGCCTTGAAAAGTGCTATATAAATGTAAAAAAAAAAAAAAAAAAAAAAAGATTCTTAAATGTATTATGTACATTATGGTATGTTAATTTGCATTGCGTCTCATGTACGGAACAGGATAGGAAAACTCTCATAGACTATCTCAATCTCTCTATCTAAAAAAACAAACATAAAAAACAAAACAGCCTTGTAAAAACACTAGGTAGAAACAATCATAAATCTTCAATTTAAACTTCTCATAAACACAAATGACATGTATGTACTTTAAAGAACACATTAACATTTAAATATCACCCTGTCTCATTTCTTCAACTCTTTACTGTTCTCATGTAATTAGCTTTAGCACACGTTCAATTTAGCACTAGCTTGTATGCTATAAACATGGCCTATGTAAACACACTGTCATCACATTCATATAGTCATATACTTTTCTTTTGCATATCAAATTTATATTTGAGATATTATGCAAAAATAATTATAAATGAAAGAAGTTCATGCACTGGATCTTTCTCCTGTCTTATTCGCTAAAATAATATGCTAATATTACGAAGAAAATAACTCAATTTTACAATGTTTCATCTTCGGAACCGCGCTCGGATTTATATGGTAAAATCAATGTTATTGTTACTGTCTTTACAGTGTGTACAGTCACAGCATTAGGAAGCATCCGGAGCTGAAGTTCAGTAATGTAAATGTGCATTTAGCTTCTGAAACGTGCTATGTATATGGTAGACCAATCACAACAGACTGGGCCATCTGGCCAATCAGAGCAGAGTAGGTTTGCGGAAAGGAGGAGGGAAATTTTCTACTGAAGTTGTGATTATGAGCTCATCACGTTCAAATTTTGACTTTTTTTTTTTAACTAGGAAACTAGCATTCATGATATTTCCGATAGCACTTAAAGGCAGCATTACAACGACTAATTCCTCCATCAAGTCGTTTGAGAATCATTGAAAAATGTGGTGATGCACTGTATATTGAGAAAATGTGTTTTTTGACCTTTGATACATGTACACCTGTTGTAGGAGCCCTCCAAAACAAAATAACGAGCCTTTAAAATGGCATAGTGAAACTTTAAACTGTTTTGCCACATAAACTTGTGCCTGTGATGGCAAGGACACCATAGGTTTACTGTAGCAATGCTCTTGTGCCCATTGACTGCTTATGGTCTGCTCAACGTGACTGCATGGGTTGCATTGTGTATGGAAACAATAGGGCTTGTGAGTGCCAGATTAAAGACATTCAGAGGCCAGGCCTTGAAAAGTGTAGTCGTCCTTGTGCGCCATAGGTTTTCATAAGTCTTTTTCCTCCACTTAGCAGTGACCAACTTGTTTTTGCTGCATTTTTCACATACTCTGCACACTTTCTGAGATACCATTGACATTGTCAATGTGCTAAGGTTTAAAAAAAATATTCAGTTGGTGCTTTTCTGAGGAAAATCTTTTTAACTAAATGGCCTTGGCACATCTCAAATTGACAGACAAAGTGGAACGAACTGTAAGTGTCCATTAGCTTGTATTTTCACTTCATTCTGTATTGGAACAGAACAACAGACTTGCACGGCTGATTGTGGCATTGGTAGCAGATAGGAAAGTGGAAGAAAATCTTTGCAATCTTTGCAAATAAATAGCGTTATAGCCCATGTATTCAACAAGAGACAAGCAAAGAGAAATGCCGTAAGCTGTGTCCCAAAGTGAAGGGCGTGCACTTCGAAGGCCGCATTTGAAGCTCAAAGGCCGTCCCAATGTGAAGGCTGCACTCTCCGAAGGCTGGTTGCGTCGCAGTGGTGCGACGAAGGTTGCCACAATAGAGGGAATGCTCGTGATGTCACCGTCAGCTGGAGTGACTGCGATTACGCCCTACTGAGTGGCAAACAGACTGAGAGATGGCACTGGTTTACAGCGTGAATGCAGTGAAAACACAAAAAAACAGGCCCGGCCACAGAAGGGGGGTAGGGGAGGCTTGTCCACGGACCCAATGGACATCGCTGTTCCGGACATGAGAAGGACTTCATAATGGCATGTAATTTAAACCACTGCCACCTGCGTTTTTTTTTTTTTTGTTTTTTTTTGCTTTAGAGGGAAATGCTGCCCATAAATGCTTGTCTAGGATATGTAATCCTCGTAATCCTCTAAAAATTCATAATAATAATAGCATATTATTAGCAAAAAGATTGAGTGTGTATCTGTATTTGCATTCGTCAAATGATTACATTTCCAAAGTTTTTTCGCTTCGGTGAGTAATGTAGCCAATAACGCAGTTGGCCTATCACAGGTGTTGAATTTGGAATCCACTCGACGCTCGAGTGTTTGTCCAGGTGCTGAGTTCAGTTAAACACGCGTGTCAATTGAAACCCCTCTTGGGGTTGAAGGAAGGAAGGAAGGAAGGAAGGAAGGAAGCAAGGAAGCAAGGAAGCAAGGAAGCACGGAAAGAAGCAAGGAAAGAAGCAAGGAAGCAAGGAAGGATTAAGGAGTTTTTTGTTATGCAAGTTATTTTTAGGCTAAATGTAACAAAGTAATTGCTGTCCATTGTTATTGATTAGCTTTTTTGTAATGTAGGCTTATAGACCCACGTTAAAAATGAAAAAGTTTGATAGCCTACATTATTTATTTTTGTAAAGCAAGTTATTTGTAAATTAACTACAAGTAATACATTGTTTTTGTTTTCTTTTCGTTATGTAACTTGAAATGGGCTAACTAAAAGAGAAGTGATTGGTCTGTACATTAATGCAAGTTATAATTTGTAGCCTACATTACAAATTCTACAAATATGTTCTTGTGATGCACATTAAAATGTGTAAATGAAAAAAAAAATTGGTCGACTCATTATTACTTTGTACAACTATTTATACAATATAACTTAAGTTTAACACCAGAAATAACATACATTTTAATTAACAGGTAAAACATTAGAAAACATTTGTATTGAGCTGATCGGGAGACCCTAGTGGAGCTGGACCGGGATGGACTGCACAATAGGCCCTGGTAGCCTATAAGCTCTGCCAGTGGGACATCCTCTGGGATGAGTGCATATGTCCACTGTCCGCAGGTTTGCTGGACTGATCATTCGACGGCTGTCATGTTATTAAAATTTACAATGCATCTGAGATGATGCCAGTTAAATATAAATAAGTAGCTACTTAAAGACCTGTACACGTACCTGTAGCTTAATATGAATGTGAAAATATTTGTAACAGTTACATTTAACATAAGAAATAAAATGTTAGGCCTAGTTGCTATAGTTTAACGATTAAATATTTAATCATAAGCTATATTTAGTCTAAGGTCCAGTCTCCCATCGTCGCAGGCTTTGAATCATTTAAAAATATTTTTTTTTTTTTAAAACACAATCCCCACACAAACATCCGCTGTCAGTTGACACAAAGCTATAGGCCATTTAACAACGCTCGGTTCAGTGTTGCCTGGAATTGGGCTGCTTTAACACTGTGGGTTGTTTGTAGCATATAGTCCACATGTTTATTTTGTCTGTGATTCCGCTAGACTTTTGATTAACAATTGGAGAGGTTTTGTTGTGCAGACCTGGCAACCCTGTCCATCGGAGTGCACTTTGTGCATAAGTGCACACCCTTCACTTGACAGCTATAGAGTCTAGAGATGGACTGATAATCAGGAGTGAATTCATTGTTTTAATCTGCTCCTCTGCTCCCTCTAGTGGTATCCAGAAGTGAGGCACCATTGCCCTTCCACTCCAATTATTCTGGTTGGCACCAAGCTCGATTTGAGAGACGAGAAGGAGACCATCGAGAAGCTGAAAGAGAAAAAACTAGCGCCGATCACCTACCCACAGGGTCTTGCATTGGCCAAAGAAATAGGTGAGGCGACAGAGGTGGATTTGTTCATTTTATATCACTGGACGACAGTACACTACTGTTCGAAAGTTGGGGTCAGTACAACTTTTTTCAAAAGAAATACTTTTTTTATACTTTTATTCAGCAAGGACATAAAATATACAGTGACAGAAAGACATCTATAAAGTGCATGGAACTTATGTAACAAGGACACTGTAAAATAAAGTGTCATTAAATAACCTTACTCACCCCAAACTTTTGAACTGGAGTTTGTTATATTCTTCTCTGACAATAAGGCATAAACAATATTTTTGTTTGTACTGTTGTTTGAGCATTAACAGTTTAAAGTTGCAACAATTCTACTGTAAATCTGTTTATAGAAAAAAGAGAGGGTGAGAGAAAAATAAGGTTTAAGATACAAGACAAATGTCCACTCTTACAAATAAAGGTAACCGGAAGAACCAAAAATGGGTTTATAAAGTGATGCCATAGAAGAACAATGTTTGGCTCCCCAAATAACCATTTTGTGAAAGGTTCTTTAAAGAACCATTTTTTCTTACCATGTTATAGTCTAAAGAACCTTTTTGCACTACAAATAACATTTTGTGCAATGGAAAGGTTCTTTGGATATTAAAGGTTCTTAATGGAACCATAAGCCCTGCCAAAGAACCATTTAAGAACCTTTATTTTTAAGAGTGTATGCACTGTTTACTGTCTGGTTTCTTTGTAACATATAATTCTGTAAATACAAAAAAAATACAAAGCACTGCATATATCAGGCTACAGATTTAAATGCTAAATGCAATTTGTTCTCAGTGTGATTTGAGCTAGCATTTGGGAGAACACATGGGCTAGTCCTCCTACACGTCCAAGATATGACAGATTTGCGCACACCTAATACACCCAGACATCTGGTGCGAACTATCCCACTCAGAACGGATCAGAGATGATTCTACTATGCTTAAAATATACTGTATATAGAGAGAAAGGAGGTGATATTAACAAACGTGATGTATATATGTGCATGTGTTTGTGTGTGAACAGATGCTGTGAAATACCTGGAGTGTTCTGCTCTTACTCAGAGAGGTCTAAAGACGGTGTTTGATGAGGCCATCCGTGCCGTGCTTTGCCCACAGCCCACCAAAGTCAAGAAGAAGGGCTGTGTGCTGCTCTAAGGATGCACGGTACATTTTCATGCGTGTTATCGTTGTGTTGAGACAGAAAAAGTCTGAGAGGGAGAAGGCCATGCATAAAATTTCAGATGTGACCTCAATTATAGCGAACAGCTTTTGTTCTATTGCTGCTTTGCAGTTGTCGCACCTTACAAATGCGCTTCCTCCAGGAAGTTAAAGACAGCTATTCTGATTCACGTCAAAGGCTATTCTTTAAAAAAGAGGATGTGAGGAAATGCAAAAAGAAGGACATCCACTGACCTTTTGTTCTTTCTGCCTCCAGATTCGTCACTGTAAAACAGGTACCAGAGAAATCCACTGGTTTTCTCCCGCAAACCAACAAGGGATGCAATTACGTTACGAAAGCCTTTCTTCTCCTTTTAGCTGAATATATCACATTGATGCCAATTAAATAATATTGTTGTTGACAAAATATTTAATCATATTTTAACTGATGTATTATGTTATATTGAGACTGGTGTAGCTGAGGTGTTCAATCAGATACACCGTTTCAGTTTCAATTCAGTGTACTGTTTCCTTAAGATGATATAAAACAACAGATCATTATTTCTTGACCAAAAACAGCACAAGTACGTGTTACACAGAGCTGAATTCAGAGGGATTTTTTTAAGACAAAAGAATCACATCCATATAATACTTATAAAATTATTTTGGGCAAATATTTTTTAAAATAAACCACATCACTCTGTTTCCAGACAGTTGTGTTTTTTCTTGTCTTTAGATTTCACTCACAGCAGGTATATTAAGCACACACTGGTTTTCACTAACTGTGTTTGTAATTCCTTGACAAAGCTCTTTGTTTCAGGTGCTCTAAGGTGCCAATTATAATGCCAGATGCTGAGAATATGATATAGACAGGCATGATTTCCCCATTGAGATGATTTCCCCATTCATTGCTGAAATTGTAACAGTAGAAATGTTACTTCTCTGTTATGATATAGCACTCTCTCTCCTTATCAGCCCTTAATCTTCTCTTAGCCATGTGGACTTTGTGACATGACAACGCTGACTTCAATGCGACTGCCGTGAGCTCACATCAAAGTGTTGCCATTTTCAGCAAGTCTAGATGTGGTATAGTCTTCATCTCGTAGGTTTAGTAGTAAAACAGGTTCCAATGATTCTGGTTTTGCCATGTGCAGCATGCTAAATTCAGCACAAATTAGGGAGAAGATTCACACACACACAAAACAATTCAACATTATTTAACTAATATTTTAAGCTTTTATGTTTATGATAATAAATTAAAATTGTATGATAACAAATATGAGTTTGCCGCATAACAGACCAGCTAAAATACCTCGAAGCAACTGAAAGTTAAACATGACTGTGCTAACTCTTACAATAAAAATAAGGTGGATATTTTGACATTGTTTCTCACGATGCGACAGTAACTGCCGGGACTTGAACCTGGATCCGCCGGCATGAGAGTCGGACGCTCTAACAAGGAAGCTAAAGCAACCTATAGCATCAGTTGCTAGTGTCTCTTGATGTCAGAGGAGTGAGGTTTACTTGCACAGCAATTACTAGCTGGCCTCTGTTACACTAACCCCCCTAAAACTCACTCCCATCCGGGTCACGGCACTAGTTTATCCCAACCTGATTGAACCACCCGCTCCAAGTGAGACTTGAACCCCGTCCGTTGGCATGAGAGTCAGATGCTCTAACAAGGAGGCTGAGGCCAGTGACACACTGCAAGCTTGGCGTGAGCATCTCGGCTGCGTGGCATGTCCATTTTTATTTCGGCTCCCATGTTAACAGGTTAGAGCATGCACACTGCCTGCGCGACACGTGCGGCCGCGCTGAAAATGCATGCATACTAGAAATCGAACCAACGGCTATTTTTCACGCAAGCATGTTGGAAGCAAGCGTTTCCATTCAAAATACAATAGGAAAAGATGTTTAGATGTCATTTTGACACAAATACATTTTAATAAATTACATTTTGATGTTTGAAAGTCTTTAGGTTTTGACATAAATGCAGATATAACTGTGATTTAAATAAATAATAATAATTATAGATTTTCAAATAATACACGTCAATATAGAATGAAATACTCTGCAGCCTATTTTGCCATCAATACCATAGTATGGTCAATACTGCCGACGTTGTCTTTGCTGTATCAGTAGGCTATATAGTTATGTTTAATATAAAGTATAGGCCTTCCCTGTGTGTCAGCTAGCATATAGGCATATAGGTGTGCAAAAGGCATATAAAACGTCATGCGGCTGACATGCAACATAAAACGCCACCTTGCAGTGTATCTCCGGCTTAAATGCTTACTTGCTGACCTCTGTTACATGACTTTATATCTCAGTTTGATTTAGTTAATATTTTAATTGTTCTCACAATTAGCTTCTTCTTTTTAACTGAGGTCGCAGTGACAGGCACACACAAATCGCACTTTCCCATCTGACTGAATCCAGATGATTAAGTAATTTATCGCTACATTTTAGAGTTTCATGGGGATTAATTGCCTTCTAAATGTAAATGTGGTCCCTTTTCTCATAGATTTAACCATGCTTAGGTTTGTAATAGTTATCAATGGCCCACTCATGATATCCATTTTATAATTTATGGCTATAGTTCATAAAAAATACTCAATGTAGCAATCCAGAAATATCTTTATCTTTAGTACAGAGCCACAGCTCTGAGCAAAAACACCATCAGTGTGAAAGCACAAAGCACGCTGTTAATTCATGTGGTGTGAAACTAGCCTTATGGTGTTTTCAAACTGTTAACGACCCAGTTTCATGATAAACCAGTTGATAGTTAAGCAGTTACTCAGGATCGCTCACCATGACAGAAGGTTGCGGTACCATGTAATTACATTAATAAACCAGGACAGCATGAAATGAAAAATATTACTTCGATATTTTTCTGTTTTTCCTATGCTGCAAGACATTTATTTCAATGACTCACAAGAAACCGGTATGACTCGCATATCACAGCGACTTATAAATAAAGCACTCTAAGAGACAGCCATGGGGTCAGTGCAATGACCAAGGAATGGAATCGGATAAAAAAAAAAGAGGAGATGAGAGAGAGAATGAGAGGAGCACAAACACAATCAAGTGGAGTCAAGAGAGATCAGCTTCCCATCAGGCATCTAAGGGGTTATAAATTATGTGCCGACGTGTGTGGACGTAAACAGGCTTCAGAGGCTGGGCTGCACTCTGAGATCTCGTGAGGTATCGCCTGATCTTCAGAAACCTCCCAGTCAGTTGCAGTGTGATGAGACGAGAGAGCAATCCCATCGAAACGCCACCGGAATACCAAATTGATTGATTATCTTCAAAAGAAAGGAAGAAATGAGAAGGCTTCTGGGCAGAAAGCTAGACGGATACATAGGCTACATAATTCGAGTCTGATGACGTGCAACTCGTCTGTCATTTCTTGCTCCCACTCTCATTTGTCACTGCACTGAATGAAATAATCGGTTTTAATACAATAGTAATCCATCAGCATCAAATTGTATGTCAGTGCTTGAATGAAACTTCGTTAAAATGTAATTTTTACTTTTTCATTTAAAAGTAGACACAGGGGGTAAATATTTGTCAAATGTCTACTGCTATCGCCACAGATTTACTCATCACAAACATTTCAATATTTAGTGCACTAAATACACTGTATTTGTCTCAAAATAAAGAAAAGGATAGAAAAAGGAATAAATAAATAATATTCAAAAAAGTAAATACATAACTGAAATGACAATAGATAAATGGGTGGGTGGAGTGTTGCTTTGTTGGATGACGCCCCAATGTAATGTGCAGGAACATTTTTTGCAGGAACCAATCACAGACTGACTTATCCACATGGCGCGCTATTGGCGGGTTTAACACAATGACAGATAGAGGAACAATGGGTCGTTGGCTCGTTGTCCGTTGATCACACCTCTCAATGTTCAATTTTAACTTGAGCTTGGTCTGGTGATAGCCAGACAAACTATTCTTGACATATACTGTTTGAAAGTAAAAAAAAAGAGTCTTCCAAGTCTTCCAGAGTCGCGGCCAAAGCTGATTCAAAAGACCGCCGTTCGCCAGCTTCTTTGTTTACAAGTAGCACATAACTCTGCCGTCATTATGTTAAGCCCGCCCACCGACTCTATACACGATGTGATTGGCCTGACCAGAGTTTGTTTTTTACAGCTCAGAAGTGTATTGAGAGTTCCTAGACGACACTCGCGGCAGATTAGATTTGCTGCCGCTAGGGTGTGTCTAGATTTCTAGGCTGTTTAATGCTTCTATAGCCTAGAAATCTAGACGCACCCTAGCGGCAGCAAATCTAATCTGCCGCAAGTGTCGTCTAGCAATTTCTTAATACACTTTTGAGCTGTAAACGCCAAACTCTGGTCAGGCCAATCACATCGTGTAGAGTCAGTAGGAGGGGCTTAACATAATGACGGCCGAGTTGCGTTTGCGTGCTTCTAGTAAACACAGAAACTGGCGAACGGCGGTCTTTCGAATCAGCTTTGACCGCGACTCTGGAAGACTTGGAGTTAAGCTTTTCTCTGAGAAAAGAACAAATAACGGCACTGGAGTCATTCTTAAGAAGGGAAGATGTGTTCTGAGTTTTGCCGACCGGATACGGCGTACGTTTAATCTGTCAACTAGCTCTGCTTCACCTTCGTTGCTCTGGTTGGTTGTAGCGCTATCCAATTGCGTTGCCAAGAAACACCAACATATCCAAATGATGTAAGGTCAGCCTTGAACGGAGTGTACCTGGCCATGATCAGAGTCAGTCAGCACTGCTTCTAACTTAGGATAAGAAAAGTGTGAGCTGGGAAATGGTTTAAAAAAACAACCAAAAAAAAAAACACGAGCGTTCTCTCTCGCAATCTTTCAGCTGTTAGAGGCAAACCGGATAGATTTAATGCAAGCACGCACGCTAATAGTGTAGGCTACTCATATTTAAGTTATATATTTTAAATCAGCAAGTGTAAATAGCAACTAGACTATATTTACACTCAGTGAAAATAGAATATTTTCTTAATGATAATTGCTATTTACGTTAGACGTTAAGACGTTAAATGATCACAAATCATTGTTGGGAGCCAGTGCGAATACCACTTGCCAACAAGGCACATCAGGTATTTCATTGTTTTTTCCACCCCTAGTAGTGTGACTGGGGAGAATATAATTTTGTACTATGAAAATAAGCACTGGGGCTTTATATTTATGGAAATATATTAAAAATATACATCACAGAAATTAGATGTACTAGCAATTATATAGAATGACTCTTTGTACCTCTAGTTAAAACATATGCAATGTTTAATAAACACATCTTTATGCACCTATGTTTCCATAAGCAAATGATTACTGGGCTAGGTAAGGTGACACAAAACACAAAAATACCCCTTAAAACATTTTAACATGCACTTAACTCAACTTGGTTTTACTTTTTAAGAATAATTTATTTCTCTTGATGAATTGATGAACCTCAATAAATGTTTTAAATGGTTAAAATAAATGGAGAATATGTAGTGTTTTTCCATGGGTGCGGAGGTTTTTTGAACTGCATTTTCTCAAACTCTCTTTTTCAGTTAATTGCATTAGGCCGACCAAACCTACTGAACAAGTGAGGAGGAAGCAATCCCTTCGAAATCCGATTTTTTTTTTTATCATTCTATCAACCCTTTTCTCCTTTTCAGTTTCATGCACTTTCTTTGTGTGTGTGTGTGTGTGTGTGTGTGTGTGTGTGTGTGTGTGTGTGTGTGTGTGTGTGTGTGTGTGTGTGTGTGTGTGTGTGTGTGTGTGTGTGTGTGTGTGTGTGTGTGTGTGTGTGTGTGTGTGTGTGTAATAGAAATTGCTCATCACCAAAGACATTTATATAATTAATTTAATGTTATATTTGGTGAGATTATGACTTGATCGAATACATTTTATAAACATTTACCATGCTCAATTAGTTTTTTTTATATATTTTATGCAATAAACATAATGCAATTTTTATTTTAAACATAAGCATTAAGTAATGAATCCAAATCAGTTTTTTTTCCTTTAATTAATCCAAATCAAAATGATCCATGCAGAAACCACAAGGGACATCAGAATGGGGACAACAGTCATATGACTAATTTAATATACATGGCAGCCTAATACTCCACAAAAAAAAAAATATATATATATTTTTTTTTTTATCCAAAATCAATAAGTACTTTCTAGTTTTGTGCACAATATACATCAGGTGGTTGCTGTGTGGGTTCAACGACAATCATTTGTGGAAACGTAAGACGGCATATATCTTCTGTGGAAAATCAAAATATTTGTCATCATCATCATCATCATCATCAAGATCATCAAAGTAGTCCATATGTGACATCAGTTGGTTAGTTAGACTCTTTTGAAGCATCGACAATGCCAAAAATACTACTATTAATACTATTTTTTGGTCCAAAAAATATGACTTTATTCAGCATTCTTCTCTTCCGCATTTGTTTTCAAACCTCAAAAAAAGAATCAAACGGTCGTGATTCAGCAGATTGATTCATGATTCATATCGCCAATGTCACGTGAGTTCAGCAGTTTGCCAGTTTGACACACGATCCGAAACATGATTCATGACCATTTGATTCTTTATTTGAGAAACACGGAAGAGAAGACAATGCTGAATAAAGTCATATTTTTTGGTATTTTTGGACCAAACTGTATTGTCGACGCTTCAAAAGAGTCTAACTAACCAACTGATGTCACATATGGACTACTTTGATGATGTTTTCACTACCTTCTGGACGTGGACAGCGAGCGGGCATACACTTACATTCAAAGGACAGAAAGCCCTCGGACTAAATCTAAAATATCTTAAACTGTGTTCCGAGGATGAACCGAGGTCTGGATGGGTGTGGAACGACATTGTGGTGAGTCATTAATGAAAGAAATTTCATTTTTTTGGTGAACTAACCGTTTAATATTATTGTAATGTTATGTGCTTTAAAACATGAGGTAATTTAACGCCCTCTCATTTTGTGGCGGTTTGCAGACTCTGCTATTTGTATTCATGCGTTTTGAAGGGGGTGTGGCTTTGGAGACACACTGAAGGGAGGGTGGGATCTTATGCTTTCATAGTTAACTTGCCATTGCTAGTTTCTCTGAAATGGCCTACCCTACCTTTAATATAGGCTTGTTTCCACCAAGCTGATTTGGCTTGCATTCCACCTCAGTATACACTTGTGATAGTCGTGGTGTAGCGATCAACATCATTCCTGCACAGGGAAGAAAGTGACACAGTAAACAACAGTGGACGACATACAGCAGATCTTGTTTTTGCTTCTCTGCATGTGGCGGTTTTGTCACAAGAAGAAGACAAGCTTTGTTTGAGCCAAGGCTGCAGGGAAAAACATAGCTGAAAAAGCACAAGCAAGTGACGATTCTCTGTCAAACAATCAACATTCTGCAGTGAGTCAAACTCCACCCTTTAGTACCAGACTACTGTGCTAGGTATCCCAACAGAAGGGTGCCAAAAAGTGGTGCAGTATGGTTCGGAAATTAGGGTACCATTCACAACTTATGAACTAAACCCTACCGCTCGGTGGAAATGAGCCATACGTGAGTGGCATAGACAGGGGACACTCAGCAGTCATATCTGATGAAGTTGTATCATATAGCCTCAAGGCACACTGCTGGATATTATTTAACAGAGGTGTACATTACACTAACAAGTGGGTACCTACAGTAAAGAGTCTTTCTGTTTTTTGATCACCTTGACATGTCAATCTAATTTGCAACCAGTTACACAAAATAACAGCCAGTCCTAGTTAAACTGGACATCAGACAATCTTCTGTATTTGCAGGCCCAGTCAGTGAAGAAAGTAGTAGAAGTTTGACAGAAATGATGATGCTCTGAAGCATAGCAGAGCGCTTGGGGGATTATACTTGTTGACATTTACAAGCCTCATGCTGGCTTAATGATGCAGGAACAGAAGCACCCAGCGCACCTTAGCAATGACCTTTAGCACACTGTGGGTGTGGACCCACAAACCTGGCCAGTCAGATACACCAGACTGTCAGACTCCTTTTAACTAACACTCGGACGAGCCACTAATGGAGCTCTTTTTTATGCCAGTGAGGACATGGTTAAATTGGGATGGCTGGTTTAAGGTCTGAGCGGTTGTTCATGTTGACCCAGGGTTTGATGGATTCGAGAACACCTCTGGGTTTGCTGTTAAGGCTTTAACAGTTTTGAAATGCCATAGATGTCATGAATAAACCAGACAGGGATTCCTGAGTCAAGTGCAAGTAATGAGCTATTGATTTCCTGCATCATATGACATAATCTGGACAGCACAACATCAGATTCGGATGAGGTTTAGCTGATTGACAGAGGGAAAAGGAGCAATTATCTCATGCATTCACTACTAAACAAAGCTAAATCTTTAAAGGTGCCCTAGAATGAAAAATTGAATTAACCTTGCCATAGTGCAATAATAAGAGTTCAATACATGAACATCACATACAGTCTCAAACACCATTGCCTCCTCCTTCATATGTAAATCTTGTGAATGAAAAACATCACGGAAAAATAAGTGATTATCAACATAAGGCCAACCGTGACACAAGCATTGGGGATCATCTATATGTAAGCCCCCAACATTTGCATCTGTCCAAACGGAGACGAATCATCGGGACTGCAGGTAAACAAGCGACACTAAAGGATAGCAAAAACAGCAGCTCTCATGACACACACATCATGTTCAGGCTGTGCAGGAGACGTGAGGATTTTTCATATGTTAACAGTCATGGTTGAGGTTTATTATAATCGGATACCACAACAATTTATTTCAAAATCGCTCGTTTGTTCGGCAGTGGTGGAATGTAACGTACAAATACTTCATTACTTTACTTAAGTAAATTTTTCACGTATCTGTACTTTACTTAAGTACATTTTTCACGTATCTGTACTTTACTTAAGTACATTTTTCACGTATCTGTACTTTACTTAAGTACATTTTTCACGTATCTGTACTTTACTTAAGTAGAATCAATAGTGCATACTTTTTACTTTTAATTCGTTACATTTTGCAGCAAATATTTAACTTTCTACTCCACTACATTTCTACAACGTTTCGTTACATTTTCTGATCAGTTTCAGGGCTCGAGATTAAGGTTTGTTCGGATAATTAATGGATAATAATAGGCTAATGTATGAACTGACGGTTGTGCTGTTGACAATTGCGCAGAACTACAATGCATCTCACAGCAATAATGTGTTAATGAATAATTCAGCGTTTGAATGAATCGGTTGAATCAAAGATTCAATGACCTGTTCGTAAACGTTGAGTTATGAATATAACTACTGTTCCCAGAAGGAGGGAAACGAGGTACAACACATGACTATGGGATATCGCGCTCTAGGCGCCATCTGCTGAAGACACCTTTATGCACGCCTGAAAGGCCAATGACGCATGACGATGTGGGCGGGTCGTAAGCGTCACATAAATGCGGTCGTAAGCGTCATCCCCTTTGTTCAGTTCAGCTCTTCACCGGGCCTCCGACTGTGTGGGGGCCCAACCCATTCTCACTCCCAAGGCGTCAAAAACCGAAGCATGGTCAAGTGCCTTCTGCGTCACAATAAAGACGCTAAAGGTGCCCCAAGACGTCATGTTTCGACGCGCTGGGTGCTCCATTCATTTCAGTGAGAAACCTTTGGCGTCATACACAGACGCGCTGGGTATTAGTAATGTTATCGTCATGGTGAAATTGTATTAGTTTATAATTTTGCCATTATGACATGTTGGAGTGTGTTTTTCAATTTAATCAGCAAGCATAATTTTATTTACATTTATTTTATTTACGCTATTTAGACATGCTTAACATGTAACCCAACCCCATCCCATCCCTAAACCTACCCATTTGTCTGAACATGATATAAAACACAGGATATAACATACGACTGCATCCACGAGTTATTCAAAAAAGTTAAATAATCCAAGTTTTCCGAGGCCAAACGATTGATTTGTATGAAGAAAATCCCCAAAAGCGATCAGCATCTCCATCCGCCGAAGATCATCAACAAACACAATCAAATTTCAAATATTGGCGCCGGTTACGTGAGATTTCATAGTGAAATTGCATTGGCTCTCGTATGTCTTGTGACCAATTGCGTCATTACGTCAGCATTGATTGTAAAATGTCATTGGCTCTCGTATGTCTTGTGACCGATTGCGTCATTACGTCAGCATTGATTGTGAAATGTCATTGGCTCTCGTATGTCTTGTGACCGATTGCGTCATGCTCAGGAGTCTTTTGAATTATTTGAATGAGATATGAATGAGTTCGTTCACGGGGCAGCGGGATCATCATTTCAGCGATTAAAACATCAAGATCGACTCTGTTCTTCACATGAAGATATCGTATGACTTCAGAAGACTTGGAATGCAACATGAGTTAATACTTTTATACTGCTTTGGTCAGTTTTTGCAATAAATACCTGTGTCTGTACATTTATTTGCCTGTTATGTGTTTTATATTGTTTAGATATGGGTAGGTTTAGGGTAGGAGTGGAGTTAGTTGCTCCAAAATATAAAAGTAGCCTTTAAATATTAATAAAATCATGTCTGCTTTTATAAACGCAAATAATTAAATGCGTCTGTTTATGACGCCAAAGGTTTATCATTGTAATGAATGGAGCACCCAGCGCGTCGCAAAATGACGCCCAGGGGCACCTTTAGCGTCTTAATTGTGACGCGGAAGGCACTTGACTATGCTTCGGATTTTGACGCCTTGGGAGTGAGAACGGGTTGGGGGCCCAGAGGTGTTGTACCTTGTTTCCCTCATTCTGGGAACAGTAGTTATATTCATAACTCAACGTTCCCATTCAGTCGGTTCACTTGGTACAACACATGACTATGGGACATATATTCACGCCCCACAAAGTCGCTGAACTAAACGTAAGGGACCAGCACCGCCACATATCCGTTTTCCCAGGGAAAAAACGGCCTGTAGTTAACGCCGGGTAAACCGGACAAAACGTGTGCAGTAATGCCTAGCTGGCATCCGCACAAAATCTCAAACCAAGCCCGTGACGTGTCCATGTCCTCGCAGAGTGCTCACACCCTTCCAGGCAAAACCAACTCCTTACATGCTATAGAAATAGCTTTGTATAATCCCATGTGAAAGACATCGCTCAGATAACGGTTCCCCATGTGCTGAGTTGGAAATCATGCCAAAAAGGCTGGTCAGGCGAGTGCATAGCCTACAACATGCAATTGGCACAAGCACAAAGCAAGTCTCCTGTCTTCCTCCGAGTCAGAGATTTTACAAGGGAGGCTGCTCGAACGAGAGCGTACTACCACCATGCCTTTTAGGGATATACGCCACATTTGGGCGTAACACCACCAAGCACAGCTTGGAAGTCACCAATAGTGCATGAGGATCACTAAACGTGCTTCACTGATACCAGTACCAATGACAAGGCAGCATACTTATATTCAAAGGTTTCTAAGGCCGTGTGTCTACCAAAGCGTTTTTAGCCAGCAGAAAACGCTGGGCGCTCTGCTGAAAACGCCTCGCTGTGAACGCTTAAGAGCGTTTTGGCAGGCAGCGTTTTTTTTTTGTCTTAAGTTGAGACTCTTTGCTTGTTATGATATGGAAAATCCCTGCAAGTCTTACTAATTTCAAAGGGAAATTTGTTTCTGTATTGATTCTATATAAAACTGCAGATCCAAAGCTTTTGTTATAAATCAGTTTGTTCCGTTATTATTGCTTGTTTTCATCTGATGACGACACGCAGAATGTGGCAGTTGTTCTGTTGTATTTGTCCCGCCCCTTCTGCACTGTGATTGGACGGCTGAGTGAAGAGTGACAGTGATGAGCGCTGCTTTTTTTCTCAAAGTTGAACATTCTTCAACTCTCGGCGACCAGTAAAAAGCGCTCAGCACCTCGTTGCGCTCCAGGCGTTCTAAAAACGCAGTGCTCTCATTGAAAACAATTTAAAACGCCAGCTAGCAGTGTGAAAAAACGCTTTGGTGGCTTTTACGCGGCCTAAAGGCTCAAACAGAGGTTTACAACTAGCCTCCAGAGTCCAGACCAACCATCAGGTCATGACGGCACCATTACAGTTTGTAACGAGCCTAAAAACGCAGAGCTAAGCTCCAGGTATACTTTGGATGTCTGCGTTCTGCGTACAATCCGCATGACATAATTATTGTCAACAGGAGAGTCTACAGTGCGCATAACACAGCTTATGAGTGACTTGCACAAAGTTCACTTAGAAACACGCATTCTGAACGTATCTGTACTTAAGCCGAAAACATCCCGTCAGCATGCAGACTTAGATGGACAATGCGCATACAACAGCGCATGTGCAAGAACAACAGAGGTGACAGAAGAGTCACAAATCTTTTACTGCACGTGTATTGAACTCGGCCATCTGTGTTCATTCGATTGTGCGTGAGACACGTCTGGATGTGGAAAATGAATTATACCCAGGCCTTCATGGCCAAAAGAGTATATTTTTGAAAAGCTCACACTCTCAAATGTGTACGAGATGGAGTGGAATGCGAGAGCTCCCCGGTAGTCCATGAACTGTCTGTGTGAAGTAATTATCAGCATCAGAAGAGGTGCACACACAACCGCACCCATGCGAGTGACATGAATTATGTAGCACGTTTCCCATGTACTATCGTACACTCAAAGCGCTTTACACTTATTTCCAGGGTCTCTCCTCAACCACCAGCAGTGTAGAGCATCCTCTTAGATGATGCGACGGCAGCCACAGTACATAGGCGCCATTGTGCGCTCACCCCCCACCAGCTAGAGGTGGAGAGGAGGACCACTAATGTGGCCAATAAAGTATACTTTGAAAACTGTGCTCGAAACGGAGTGAAATATGTAGTATGCCCGGAACCTTTTAAGGAACCAAATATGCACGCTTTATGTCCCGCGTAGCACCATTAATGCCCTCGTGAAAACCGAGTCACCCAATAAACTTCCAGTATGGAATGGGAGTTATTTCCTTCAGAGAAGAAACCAGTATCCCCTCAATCAGGCACTGATACGGTGATACAGATCTTCACCTGCACCAAACTTCTAACAAGCACTACTTTGACATAACATGGTGCGCTTTAGAATGCAAGCTCCCTGTTTTGTCACTATAATCAGATTCTCCTTCTCTCAACATGTAGGTCCTGGAGACCACAGTTCCCGTTAAAGGGTACAGAATCTGCGTCCTGTCTGGGACAGCAGGTCTCTGCGTAGGGGAAGAAACCATGGTGTCCAGCAGTGACATGATACTTGCGTTTGTCGCGTACCCTGTCTTTGCTGGCCAGCGAGGGGCCACTACAATCAGTGACAGACCCTCCTGTACCACTCTGTCTAAAGTAGGCTGTCAGTATGTTTTGGTTAGAACTGGAGCTTAATCAGCTCCAAGCTTGGAGAGACTGTGTATGGTAAATGGACTGCATTTAGCACTTTCAACAGACCCTATGGCCATCCAAAGCACTTTACATGTTGCCTCACATTCAACCATTCATACACAGACGGTGATGTCAGCCATGTAAGGCGCCATCAAGTCTGTCGGGAGCAGCTGGGGTTCTCCCTCGACACTTGGTCAGGTGGACCCAAGTATTGAACTGCCAACCTTCCGGTTTGTAGACAACCTACATGAACCACAACATTATTGTCAGTCTGTTCTAATGCCATGCGGCATTCAGACCAGTGCTCGGCGCCCATCTCTGGAACGCATGGATAAAGAGGAGACAAAGCCGGATGACTGCTATCATCGAGGCCATGAGCCCCAGCAGTCTCAACATTGTACGAAAACACACTTGCATGCCCCACTGAAACCGACTCAGGCAGCTGTGAACATTTTCAACCCTTCGTACTGACAGCATAGCTGTATTCTGTACTAAATCTATCTATAACCCAAGATATGAACTCCGTTGACACGGAACCAAGGGGCTTTTTTTTATGAGATTTATTAAAAAACCCAGAGCTCTTAGATGGAAAACAAGCGCCTGTGTTTGTAACAATGCTTGTTCCCTGCTGTCTGCGGCCAGGAACAGGTCGTCCAAATATGCCCTGATGACGCAGTGGAGCCAACGCCGCTTCTGTATGCGAGGTACAGGCCGAACGACAAGTGACATACTGCAAGCATTTTTGAGCTTGACACTAACCACTCTAAAGTGGGGAATCCCTCTCGACCAACAAAGTTACGATTACTCCGCTGAAACAGAGGGGACGCGAGAGAACCCGCATTCGACAGCCCCACTGGAAACGGCTTAAGTGTGAACATTTTGTTTTGAGAAAAACTTATTAGCCTTTAGTTAGCATAGCTAAACTTGTTTCTAAAAAGCTCTCTCTTTGACCTTCATTTTGACAAGAATCACCACTGTGGGCTTGCCTTGTGAAAATGTGCCTTGCGATGGTGTTCTAGCAGCACGTTGAAGAGCTGAAGAACAAAGGGGATGACACATACGGCCGTAATTTATATGCTGTGTCGTCATGTGTCATTGGCCTTGAATAAAGATGTCTTCAGCAGATGGCGCTAGAGCCCGATATCCCATGTGTTGAACCGAGTGAACCGACTGAATGGGAACGACTGCCTCATTCATGAACGAATCAGCCGTTTGAACGAACCGACTCAATGACTCACTCATTAAGACCTGCCGCCACCTACTGGTAATTTAGTTTCATGTTTAAACATTCTTTCCAACGTTTCTTATTTGTCTTAAAATATATATATTTAAAACAATCTCATAACATTATTTAATGCAGTTGTAATTTGTCAGTGTAAATTATTTAATTTAACAACCCTATAGCGCTATTCTAATTTAATTTGATAAAATTTAAGAATATTAAAGGAAAGCTGAAGCATATCCTATATTTAAGATGAATCCTCACAAATATGAAGATTTAAATACATCAAAGCTGATGAAAATGTTACTTCTCTGAATATTGATATTTAACTCTGCTAATCACCCTGATATTGTGAGTCAGAATGTAAACTGGGCAACAGATGATATGCACAATTAGCCTACATTAACCCAAAACGAACTTAATTAAAACACCACAGCCCATACTGTTTTCTTCTTTTTAATTATTAGAATATAGACATTAAGAGAATAAAATGTTATACAAGTACTTTTACTTTTAATACTAAAAGTATATTTAAAATCAAGTACTTTTACTTAAGTAGGATTGTTGTTGTAGTACTTCTACTTTTACTTAAGTAAATATGGCTCTGGTTATTTGTACTTTAACTTAAGTACTGAGATTCAGTACTTCCTCCACCACTGTTGTTCGGCCCATTTCGAGCAAGCTTCGCTCAGCGTCTTAAACTGAAGAAAGGGGACACTGTATTCCTGCAAACAGTAAGTAGTGATTTATCCACTTATTGACTAGCCATTTAAACATATTTCTGATTAAATTGAAAGTGAATGTGAAAAGTGAGAAAATGACAAGGGTTAATATTATTTTGTATTACAAAATACAACCGTAGCTACATTGCTTACAGATCGTTCACTCGATCCTTCTAGCAAACGTCACCTTTTCCACCATATAAGGTAAAACGTCATTTGACAAGGCTATTCATTTTGTAAATTACTTCAGTAATTTAAATTACTGAAATCTGGCAACCGCAAGCATGTGAGCTCTTTCTTGCTATATCCGAGGTCTCTCTCTCTCGAGCGCGCGTGGATGATCTAAAAACACCAATAAACAAGTAAACTGCATTTCAGCAATCTCCATTTGAGATGTTCTACATAAAGTGTCATTCAGTCAGTCTGTGTTCTGACAGGACGGTCATGACTCACGAGCCGCTTCGCTGAACAGCTGAGTGATGTGAGCGGCTGAAATAAGCCAATCAGAGCAGAGCTATTTTAATATTAATGACTCTTCCAAATAAGGCAAGAACAGAGCATGACATCCTAGAGACAATTTCTAGGGTTGTAAATGGACCTGTGAAACTGTATCTGGACAATTTTTGCCCTTAAATAAGCCACATACCCTCTCTGTAGATATCAGAGAACAATTTAACATATTGTTTCAACTCATTCAAGGTCCCCTTTAAACAAGCAACCATTTTTTTATTGACTGATTTTAAAATGTTTTTTGAAGGTGAAA
The DNA here is from genome assembly GCF_024679245.1 of Pseudorasbora parva. Taxonomy (NCBI): domain Eukaryota; kingdom Metazoa; phylum Chordata; class Actinopteri; order Cypriniformes; family Gobionidae; genus Pseudorasbora; species Pseudorasbora parva. The sequence goes on from NC_090173.1 coordinate 30,372,062, forward strand.
TTGGTAGAATTATTTAAAGAGCCAAACTTCTCAGTTCTTACATGATAACCTGCTTTAACCAGCTATGCACTCAGTAAAAGTATTTTCTTGAGCATGCATTACGTGGAATTATTTAGGGGATGACCCTCTTATACTCATGCAGCTGATCTAGGTATAACAGATTCATCCTTTTTGAAATATTTGATCCCAGACATCTCATGAAGGACTTATATCAGACATCCCTGCTGCAGTATTATAAGTGCCTGGTTTCTTGAAAAAATCCAAGGTTATAGGGAATTGTATACAGTTATAAGCCACATTATACGAGAATATATGCATATCCCAGTGTTTTTTTTTTTTTTTTTTTTCTACTTCAATAAAATACCTATAAATATCTTAAGACAAGTAGACAAAAGTGAAAGTTTTGCACAAAGCATGTGTTTCTCACGTAAATGTAGCCATAGCCCAGCCTTTGATCTCCCTGAAAATCATTATTACGCATTCAGAACGGGTTTCTGTCTTTCTGTGGTAAGAAAAAAGCTGTGCAAATTCTAGAAGATCAGAAGAGTACATCACAGGTGAGTTTTTGTGTAACAGTCTCAAATATTTAACTGAAGCATGTTTTATGTAGTCAATAGTTAAGTGTAAGTCAATCTGTTCACTGAGATTTTTCATGAGTCAAACATTTTCACCACGTTTTGCACATACAAACTCGATTCCAAAAAAGTTGGGACACTGTAAAAATTCTGAATAAAAAAAGGAATGCAATAATTTACAAATCTCATAAACTTATATTTTATTCACAATAGAATATAGATAACATATTTATGGTTGAGTGAGACATTTTGAAATGTCATGCCAAATATTGGCTCATTTTGAATTTCATGAGAGCTAAAACATTCCAAAAAAATGTTGGGACAGGTAGCAAAAAGAGGTCGGAAAATGTTAAATGTACATATAAGGAACAGCTGGAGGACCAATTTGCAACTTATTAGGTCAATTGGCAACATGATTGGGTATACAAAGAGCCTCTCGGGGTGGCAATGTCTCTCAGAAGTCAAGATGGGCAGAGGATCACCAATTCCCTCAATGCTGCAGCGAAAAATAGTGGCGCAATATCAGAAAGGAGTTTCTCAGAGAAAAATTGCAAAGAGTTTGAAATTATCATTATCTGCAGTTCATATTATCATCCAAAGATTCAGAGAATCTGGAACAATCTCTCTGTGTAAGGGTCAAAGCCAGAACACCATACTGGATGCCCGTGATCTTCAGGCTCTTAGATGTTACTGCAGCACAAGGCTACTGTAATGGTAATCACAACATGGGCTCAGGAATACTTCCAGAAAACATTGTGAGCGAACACAACCCACTGTGCCATGCTGGCTAAAACTCTATAGGTCAAAAAAGAAGCCATTTCTAAACATGATCCAGAAGTGCGGGCGTTTTCTCTGGGCCAAGGCTCATTTAAAATGGACTGTGGCAAATTGGAAAACTTTTCTGTGGTCAGACGAATCAAAATTTGAAGTTCTTTTTGGAAAATTTGGATGCAATGTCATCCGGACTAAAAACAACCCAAATTGTGATCAGCGCTCAGTTCAGAAGCCTGCATCTCTGATGGTATGGGGTTTGGTATGAGTGTGTGTGGCATGGGCAGCTTACACATCTGGAAAGGCACCATCAATGCTGAAAGGTATATCCAAGTTCTAGAACAACATATGCTCCCATCCAGCAATATCCAGACATCGTCTCTTTCAAGGAAGACCTTGCCTTTTCGAACATGACAATGCCAGACCAAATACTACATTAATTACAACATCATGGCTGCGTAGCAGAAGGATCCGGGTACTGAATGGCCAGACTGCAGTCCAGATCTTTCACCCATAGAAAACATTTGGCGCATCATAAAGAGGAAGATGCGACAAAGAAGACCTAAGACCCTTAAGCAACTAGAAGCCTGTATTAGACAAGAATCGGACAACATTCCTATTCCTAAACTTGAAAAACTCGTCTCCTCAGTCCCCAGACGTTTGCAGACTGTTATAAAAAGAAGAGGGGATGCCACACAGTGGTAAACATGGCCTTGCCCCAACTTTTTTGAGATATGTTGATGCCATTAAATTTAAAATAAACTTATTTTCCCCTTAAAATTATACATTTTCTCAGTTTAAACATTTCACCTATGTTGTATTCTGAATAAAATATTGAAATTTAAAACTTACACATAATTGTATTCTGTTTTTATGCACAATTTGTACACTGTTCCAACTTTTTTTGGAATCGGGTTTGTAAATTCATCATTTGAAATCATAAAATGATAATTTACTCACTGTCAAGCTGTTCCAAACCTGTCTTTCTTCTGCTTAACATGCACAAAATATTTTGAAGAATGTTGGTGGTACCCATACAGTTGACGGCAGCCATTGACTTCCATAGTCATTTTTTTCCTACTATGAAAGTTTCGTTACCAAAGTTTTGTTCCGTCAACTCTCGTTTCGTTACCAATATTTTTCAAAATATCTCCTTTTGTGTTTAACAGAAGAAAGAAACTCATACAGGTTTAGAACAACTTGAAAGTGAGTAAGTTTAAGTATATAAGTTTATAAGTTTTATAAGTATAAAACAACAATGGGAAATTGAATGTTACCTTGGATATTTGTTTTGGTTGTGATAAGGGTGTGGCCAGTCAGATTGAAGGGAATTTGTTTGGAAGACGCAAATCAGATTTTTCAGGACTCCATTGAAATCTTTTATCACTAAGAATAGTATGAGTGACAAATGTTGGGGGAAATGTGGATTGGTCAGTGATCAAACTCTGAAACTTTTGAGACTGCCCCATCATACATTGCTTTGGAAGGACATTAAGGGCGTTGTGGACAATCTCATTCTTAAGTGAAAGCATAATCTGTGGGGGAATTCAGAACGGTGCGCATTATGAATGCAGCCTCCATTTTTCGTGAAAGATAAAGATAGAAATGCACACAGGAAACAAAAACCTTGCAAAAATTATATACAATCCTCCTGATCCTGGCCAAATCACAGAGATGCCGATTCACACGGGACTAATATTATCACAGGACCTCGTGTTCGGCGAAATATGGTAGGTAATTTGGGGGGGAATTTTTAATAATGCGTTCGATTTATATAGCGCTTTTCAAGGCACTCAAAGCGCTTTACATTGAAGGGGGGAATCTCCTCAACCACCACCAATGTGCAGCATCCACCTGGATGATGCGACGGCAGCCATATTGCGCCAGAACGCCCACCACACACCAGCTGATTGGTGGAGAGGAGACCGAGTGATGAAGCCAATCAGGAGAGGGGGATTATTATTATTATTATTATGGAGGTCCCCAGATAATACAAGTCCAGTGCGAATAGGGTTTATTCATTCTAAAAGCACTCCTTCCCCCACGACCACAACATTTTTATTTATTTTTATTTCATGGGGACTTTAAATACGGGATGGGCTGTCTAAATATCAACAGCATGTCTTACCTGGGGGGGGGGGGGGCTTGGGGGGGGGAATATTATGCTTATTCTCATCTGGGATCATCACATGGAAATAATCTGTCCAGCAGTAGTGTGCCATATATTTGTGTGTGTGTGTGTGTGTGTGTGTGTGTGTGTGTGTGTGTGTGTGTGTGTGTGTGTGTGTGTGTGTGTGTGTAAGCACGCCACACTTGTAGCTAGTTTATAATCAACAACAAACCTCTAAAACACACGGACGCGCGCGTGCGCGTGCGTAGGCTACACACACACACACACACACACACACAAAGAAAGGCTGACGCCGGGTAACCGGAGTGATTTATATCAACGCCTACCTTCCTTTGGCGTGTGCTTGCGGAAGAGCCGTTACCTGGTTACAGGGGAGTGATGGAGCATTGAGTAATGTAATGTTCAGGACTCCACAGATAAGAGAGTTTCTCTCTCGCTCGCCGAGTCAAGCCACCGCGCGCTTTTCCTGCAGCATCTCCGGGGCGCGCAACCACATCGTGTCCAGGAAAAAAAGGTTTAACCTCTGAATTAAGTTAAAAATATCTCCACGAAGAGTATCCAGCTTGTCATATTACCAATTGTAAGGACTAAGTTGGCCGACAAATATTGGTTTAAGGTAGGAAACTTTGCAAAGTGCATTTTTTGGGGGGATAGTCTTTGTTCAGTGTATACAGAATTATGAATTTTCATTCTATTTAAAACTATTTAAAATAATAAATATTAGGAAACTGGCTAATGTAGACAAATTCTGTGTGATGGCAGATTCTATACTTTAGGGCTTATTCGTGACTGCAGTAAACACTGTTGTTTTCTCTGTACGCGTTAAGTGATAGCAAGACAGGTGAAGCGCGCAGGTGCTGTTTACACTCATTACTTGGTGCTATTAGAGCGTTAATGTTACTTGGTAACGTCTTATCACAGTCTTGAATTCATATTGTAGAAACTCTTGTGGGCAAGGATGATTATGGGCTATGTACATACTTTGTAAATATGCTTAATGTTCTTGTGCAAAAAAAGAAAAAAAAGTGCATTAGCCTACTTTTTTATGTTTTTGAAAGAAGTCACTATGCAGCTCCTGGATTTATTTGATCAAAAAATATACAAAACAGTCATTCTGGGAAATAATTTTACAATTTAAAAGATTTGTGTTCTATTTTAACGTGCTTAAAATGTAATATTGCTGTATTACAAAGCTGAATTTTCATCCGCATCATCCGTGTCACATGATCCTTTAGAAATTATTCTAAAATTATGCTGATTGATACTCAGTTATTATATTTTTGGGGGAATTGTGAATTTGTTTTTTCAGGACTCCTTGATAAATAAAAAGTTAAAAAGAACAGCCTTTATTCTAAATATATATATATATATATATATATATATATATATATATATATATATATATATATATATATATATATATATATATATATATATAAATAATAAAATAATAAAAGTATTGAATAAAAGTATTCATTTTTTTTTTCAACACAAAAAAGAAAGAACAAAAATTGGTGGTGTATATTGTTTACAATTTTAACATTTATATTTTTATTATATTTTTAAAACATTTCCTTAATCAAAGAATCCTGAAAAAAATCAAATATCACAGATTATAAAAAATATAAAGCAGCATAACTGTTTCCAACATTGATAATAAATCATCATATTAGAATGATTTCTGAAGTGTGCTGTGAGACTATTTTGCATCACAGAAATAAATTATATATATATATATATATATATATATATATATATATATATATATATATATATATATATATATATATATAAAAACTAATGCTAAAAAAAACTAATGTATATGATATTTTTCTATTTTCTAAAAATATAAATTGCTTGTATAAACAATTAACATATTTCATGTTTTTGAATGAAGTTTCTTACGCTCATGCATTAATTTGATCAAAATACAAGTATTGTGAAAAAAAAAAAAAAAAAATTATATATATATATATATATATTTTTTTTTTTTTTTTTTTTTTTTTTTTCACAATACTTGTATTTTGATCAAATTAATGCATGAGCGTAAGAAACTTCATTCAAAAACATGAAATATGTTAATTGTTTATACAAGCAATTTATATTTTTAGAAAATAGAAAAATATCATATACATTAGTTTTTTTTTAGCAATGTTTGGTTTGTAGTAATTCCCAATTGTAAATTGAATGGTTGAGCTCGATGAGTGCAGTCAACACTACAATGTGTATAAAACATAAGAAAATGTTAATTTCATTTTCTCTTTTAACTCTTTTCACTTTTTTATGTTGTAAAACATATTGTATTTATACCGCTAATGCTTAAAGGGTAATGTGACAGCCCTATCCATGGAACCATACTCTTATTTTCTTACATTTGGTCCCCCAAAATCATGATTATGATATGAGATTGAGTCTCATTAACAGAGACATTAACAGAAGCTCAAAAATATCACTGAGTCTAAGCCAAGTAGATTACAACTTTTGCTATAGGAGAAAACTGAACTCATGGCTATGACAACAGTCACAGAAGAAGCCTACAAAGAAAGACAGAGATACTAGCTACTGAACCAAGAGAACCAGCTTGTACGATTCTCAAACAAGATGTGTCAGTTTTGACAGGCTAAATAGTGTAACTGGTGAACTGGCTCTGCTTGCATGGAGCCATTTGAGAACATCTTGACCAGTATCTTTCACAGACCAATAATTTTCAAATCTTAGCATTGCAAATGTTTCTTGCTGCTTAAATGGATGTATTTTTTATAGTCTTCTCTCCTGTTAAAGATTATATGTTGTGGTTTTGTCTGGCCAGAGTATGTCTCTTTAGTCTGTCTTCTTTGAGAGAGAGAGAGAGAGAGAGAGAGAGAGAGAGAGAGAGAGAGAGAGAGAGAGAGAGAGAGAGAGAGAGAGAGAGAGAGAGAATGTGATAAATATGTGCCCCCCTCCACTGCCTAATTAACAGCTCCTAGTCCTGTTCCCCTTTAGCTGACAGTCATGACAGCCTGTCTCTTTAAATCAAATGGTCTCCGAATATACCAGTTCAATCCACAAGTCTGTGTGGAATATAAGTTCTTGACATGTTTCTTATCAATACCAGAAGATTTGCACATTCTTCCACTGTTGTATGTTGCATGGTTTGATGTAATCTGATCTGCTGACTCTCACAAACATGTCTGGGAGCATCGTGTGTATTAGTGTATTAGGTTTTATTTTTACCCACAGAACATGTCAGTGCCTCTGTCAGTAGCCTTTCGACTTTTCACAGTGAGTGTTACTGTGTGAATAACAGCAGGACTGCATTGTCTCATCAAATGCCTCTCTCCATCCCAACACTGCTTCCACCCACATGCAGCACAAACTTTACCATCTATCATATAGAAAGTTATATAGCACACTAAACCACCTCCTCTGGTTTTTTTTTTTTTTTGGCAGAGATTTAAAAAAAAAAATGGTTGTGCTTTCAACGTGTGAAAGCTCTTTTAATGCAACGTTAATTTAGTTTTTCGTTTTTTTTTTATTACAGAGCTCAACATTAAACATGTTCATGTGCTTGTCCTTTCCAAAAAAATAAAATAAATTCACTTTCAGAGTAAAATTCATTCACTTGTCAGAGTAAAAAATGTGCTTGTCCGCAAAAAAAGTTAGATTTTTGTGTGTGCGTGTGTGTGTGTGTTGTAAATATAACCTATTCTCAAGCAATATTCTCACCAGTGTTGATCAGCTTTGACATATTTTAAATCTGCATATTTGTGATATTTTTAAGGGCATTTTTCCCCTAATCGTATTAAATATAGGCTATGCTTCAGGTTTCATATTATATTCTTAAATTTTATATTAAATTAAAATAAGACAATATAGGGCTGTTATCAATCAAATTAAATAATTTACATAAAAAAATTACAAATGCATTAAATAATGTTATGAGATTTGAATTTTTGAATAAACAAAATAAATGTTGAAAAGTATATAAAGCTAAAACACCAGTAGGTGGCAGCAGGTGAGTCATTGAGCTATCAATTCAAACGATTCATTCAAATGCTGATTCATTTAAGAATGAGGCAGTCGTTCATGAATAGGGGTTTGCTTCCCAATTCTTATTTGAGCATCCTCGTTTCCTTTCCTAGCTTCCGGGAAAGGAAGGAAAAGACACGAGGACGGAGGAATTGAATCAAGTGAAATGATTTATCCTCGCTCCCTTTAACGTCACTTCAAAGCGGCGTCAGTTAATGATGACAGCACCGCTGGATTTAGTGGAGATTCTTGAACATTAGAGATAACTTCATATATTGTGAGCTTCAGCCTCAACAAAATACCACATTTGTCCATATTTTAATCAATATTACCAGTTATTATTAACAAAGAATTCCAGTTATTAAATGCTTTTTTGTTGTACAATATTTGTTTCTATTTGTTTCTTTAATTTTCTTGTGCTTTGATATAATTCTGCAACTGTCAGGTGTTGTTATTTGACAAACATTTGTGTCTTGTACATGTAAACATAATAATAATGATTAATAAACTGGGGCACGATGTGAAGGGGGAGGAGAGTTAATGCTTGCGTCATGCTTAGTCGATAAAACACTTCCGCAAAGGATACGCCAGTGTATCCTAGCTTATGACTCCTCAGGAAGCTCCTCACTCCTCCATCCTCGCCTCCTCACGGTGCAATTAGAGCATTTTAATATCTCCTACAAGATGGCTGAACTCCATCGGTTTCCGGGTCATAGGATGGAGGACGGAGGAGCGAGGAAACGAGGAGGGATATTGAGAAGCACCCCTGGTCATTGAATCTTTGATTAAGCCGATTCATTCAAACACTGAATCATTCAGTAACACACACTGTTGCTGTGAGAGGCGTTATGGTTCTGCTGTTTGGAACTTTGTTGCTTGGAATCTTTGTTTAGAACAATTTTCGCACAATGACTACTTAATGAATACTTTTAAGTGACTTGATGTTAATTAATTGTTTACAATTACTATTAATTGGAACTGTCATATGAAGTCAGTGTCATTTTCAGTCATGATGGTATTCAGAAAAACACCACATTTGGTTGTGATGTTGTTTAACTGTTTTATGTTATAAATATAACAACTTCACATTTTGAATGTTTGCTGCAATTTCTCAGTGTGAGCGGTTAGCTCATTTGTTTTGATTTCTCCTCGAGATGTGTTAGCGTCAACAGCCTGTTGTTACCGTTAGTTCATTACATTATATATTATCCACTATCAATACCCACTTACAATAAATTAATGCAGAATTATTCTTGCATTTTGGTCATTCGCTAGTTATTTATTTATTTTGTTATTGGCGTTTTAATCAGGCTCTTGTCCGTCGGGCAAGTAAAATTATCTTTCACTTGTCACTTCAAGAAATCCACTTGTCCCAGACAAGCGTTAATGTCGATCCTTGAATTAGTTAAGGGGATAGTGCACCCAAAAATGAAAATGTTATGTTTTTTTGCTTAACCCCAGGGCATCCAAGATGTAGGTGCGTTTGTTTGTTCCATTAAGATTTTTAACTGTTTAACTGTTGCTCATATAATGCATGTCAATGGGGTCTAATTAAATCTCAATTTGTGTTCTACTGAAGAAACAAACACACCTACATCTTGGATGTCCTGGGGGTAAGCAGATAAACATCATATTTTAATTTTTGGGTGAACTATCCATTTTAACTTTACTGATCATATTACTACAACGGCCCAGTCCTGCAGATTTGCATTATTTAAAACATTAGGAAGCTTATCAGAACGCACAATTAGCACAACTCCTCGTCCAAGCCCTTGCTCTCTCCAGACTGGATGCTGCATGCACTACCAAACCTTTGCAACTGATCCAGAATGCAGCTGTGAGGATGGTCTTCAATGAGCCGAAGAAAAACCACATCACACCTCTCTTCATTAGACTGCATGGCTGCCAATAACCGCTCGCATCAAATTCAAGGTACTGGTGTTTGCCTACAAGACAACCACTGGCTCTGCTCCAATAAACCTAAACTCGCTTATTCAGGCTTACGCGCCCTCCAGAAGCTTGTATTCTGCAAGTGAACAACACTGTGATGCCATCCCAAAGTGGCACAAAATCGATCTCACTGACCTCAATTTGAGCAGCTGAGTCTGTAGCCCTTTTCAAAATACATCTAAAAACACATCTTTTTCAGCAGCACCTGATCAATTAGGACTCAGACTTGCCTATTCTGTTTGTTATAAAAATAAAAAACTCTTGCTATGTTTTATTTATTTATTTAACAGGGACAATGCATACAGACTAGCCTGACAAGCCAGACCCACATCAAGATGTTTGGTCTGGAAACTCACCATAGACAGGGCTCAATCCGAGGGGCGGGATAAACGGTTGTCTTTCAAACTCCCTCTGCACGCGATAGGATAGCGCTACACCAACCGGAGCAACGACGGTGAAGGGGAGCTCGCTGACTGATTAAACATTCGCCGTATCCAGTCGGCTAAACTACGAACACATCTTCCCTTTTTAAGAATGACCTCAGTGCTATTCTTTGTTCTTTTCTCAGAGAAAAGCTTAACTCCAAGTCTTCCAGAATCAAGGTCAGAGCTGATTCGAAAGATCGCCGCCGTTCGCCAGTTTCTGTGTTTACTAGAAGCACGCAAATGCAACTCGGCCGTCGTCATTATGGCCTCGCCCGCCGACTCTATACACGATGTGATTGGGCCGTCCAGATTTTGAGGAACACAGCTCAGAATGGTATTGAGAGTTCCTAGACGACACTTGTGAGCAGATTAAATTTGCTGCCGCTAGGGTGCGTCTAGATTTCTAGGCTACATACAGACATGGCTACAATACAAGTACTGCAAATTATTAGAGTTTGTAGCTAGTGCTAATTCTCAACTCCTGTCCCCGGTTGGGCTTTTATTAATACATTTTAAATATGCATCTGTTATATATGAGAGAGAGAGAGAGAGAGAGAGAGAGAGAGAGAGAGAGTGAGGGGGGAGAGGGGGGGAGAGGCAGGCAGGCTCAGGTGCTAAATTATGAATACATTTAAAAATACATTTTAAAAACCTTAACTCACTTAAGCTTTCAAAGCTCAGTAAATTATATTTACCAAGGACATGGCAATGATGATGGCGGATATTTCTATCCATGATTTTTCATTACTTGATTATATAGTGAACCAATGTGTTTTGTTGCAGAGGGAGCTGCTTGCGCACAAACTGTCATGTTTTATATATGTCTTATCTGTCATGAAATATGTGAAAAAAATCATAGCATGCATGTACAGGGCTGCCTGTTTTGTAGCACCTGGTTAATTTAAAACTGTGTAGATTGCTTGTATTATTTTAAAGATTTTCTTTTGTATGTTTAGTACATTTATGTTGAGGATCTAAAACCAATTTAAGATATTTAAATTCTGATACAAAGTAAATGTTTGAATTTTTTAGGTTAATTTTAAATCTTTTATTTAGATCAAGTTTCTAAATAAAAACACATGGTGACTGTTTTAGCACAAACTGAAGAGTACACAACTGAAGTATCAGTGTGTGCTAGACTAACTGAGAGTTGTTACAGGACTTGCATACTGTTGCCCCTTGTTATGCTGATTGATTCTATTGCTTTCCTCATTTGTAAGTCGCTTTGGATAAAAGCTTCTTCTAAATGATTAAATGTAAATGTAAAAACATTAACACCATAAATTATACTCCCTGATCCATAATGAAGTATTCTTCTACCATCAAAGCAATCTAAACTATGCTTACTATAGGCCAGTGACAGGATTATGTTCATAGATATGGAAATAAAACAAACTATATTTTGACATGTAAAGCCATTTTCATGCTTTCATCTGCCAAAATAATGTCAAGTTTTATATTCCATATACACATATAACATATAAATAATAAAATAAAGTACATTCAGATCACTGCTGTGGTGATGCATAGATCAAATAGCAGCTGTCATGATGAATTTCTCTGAATTTCTTTCACTGGCGTGCAACCTCAATCTCCTATTTTCTGACAGTGGACAAAGTTCATTTTGAACTGTGAGGCTGATTAAATGCAGAGCTGCTATTAAAAGAGTTGCTTATTCTCCAGAGACAAATACTGCAAGTAGTCGGACGTCAGCTTTTGATGTTAAAAGAGCACCGCTGTGCCCAGGTGATTGAATGTCTTTCTAAGTCTTCAAGGGGAAGCTTGAATATACAGCTGAGATTGTTTCAGAAAGGTTCAAGATATCTGATGCTATCAACAGAGGAACCAATCAGATCAGCTTAGGGTGGCAAAGTAAGCAGATGGATTTGATCTGGTGATTTTGGGTCATTTTTGTTTGAGGTCCGTGTGACTTTTGTAGTCTTTAGTGTTTTAAGTCTGCAGCGTTTCATGGAAGATAAGGGTGTTACTAAGCTCTGAGTGGAGGTTTCAGATATTTGAGAGATCAGTTTAGAAACAGTCTGACAGGCATGAACAGTGAATGTGTGGCCCATAAGATTTAACTGAACCAGCCTGCAGGGAGTGATATAATTTCTCTCAGGACTGGTAGCAATCAGTTACCACATCTTTGGGGTAGAAATTAAAAATAAATATAGTTCATTCACATGAAACTCTAAAGGGTGCAGACTGATAGGTCCTATTAAATTAAATCAGCAAGGAATCACATCATTACATGGTACATTCCTGTTTAACACTGTGAAGCTGCTTTGAAACAATCAGCATTGTAAAAACACTATACATAAAGGTGACTTGACTTGACTTGTTTGTTGTAAAGTAGTCCTGCAGCGCTCTATCAGAGGCCTGTTTCCTACCGAGGCTGAACAGTTCTAAGAATAGGTTGCAGTTATATTTTCACTTGAGCCTGGTGCGGTATGGCACAATTAAATACTGTTCTCGTCCCGGTTGCTGAACCATACTGGTAGAATGTGTGTAATGACAGCAATTCAGGATTGGTCACTTGTCTGTTGCTTGGCAAGCAATTTCTCTGTAGCTGGCAAAACGTGCAATTTTTTTATGATGCAAAAAACGTATTAATAATAAAATTAAAAGATACAAAAAACAAATTATCATCCTCCATAATGTAGCTGCTATTCACATCTCATATCGTCCGTAAACTTTTGCTTTACCAAAGCAACGACTGACACATTTGTATTACATTCCAAAGAGCTTTGGAATGAATATAACCTTGTAAGAAAATACCATATGAAAAGTTAATATAGGATTTTAAATGTTTTAAAAAGACATGAGGGTACACATTTAGTAGATAAAGTGTTGTTGAATGTTTGTAAAAAAAAAAAAATTGCGTCATATTACATCACGAGAGGGAGTCGTTTGTCGGGCTCTGTGTTGGCTTAGCGCAGAATAGGTTGGTATTCAGTAGGAGTAAGCGTGCTTGCGGTAGTTTTTTATATTTCAATTTATCATCGTCATGGTAATTATTGTGTCCAGCCTGTCAGGACAGAGTCCACAGGCAGTGTTGCCAAGTCTGCGGAATTGGGCTACTTTAACAATTGCCGTGGGCAGTTTTTCGTGACCCCTAATTGTTATATTTAATTTTAGCAGGGAACCCTGGCAAAAAAAATATATTTTACCCCCTGAATGCATCCTACCTGGGTTTGTTTTATGCTGGTAAAGAGACAGGACTTCACTTCTGGCTCTGCTTCTAAAAACATTAACTTGTTGTTTACTTTAGACCATCATTGAAATACTCCTGTAAAGGATGATATTAAATTATAAACATCCACAGTCACACGCAACACCTATTCACCGTTGTTTTTACGTGAATCAGTGTCAATATTGATGAATACAAAGTATGTCCATGTACATTAAAGTTGCACTATGTAATATTTTTGCAGTAAAATATCCAAAAACCACCAGGCCAATGTAATATATTTTGTTTAGTTGAGTTTTTACAATACCCCAAAATTTAATGTTTCCAACTATTTGTAAATTATGAGAAAATTGCTAATTTAACCAAGGAGCCGGGACGTCTGAGGGAGTCGGCTCTCAACTGTGTCATATCTGCGCTACCCTCGGTTTCCAGTTTTAGTTGGCAGAAACGTTGTACTCTTAGAAGTGTGCTACAAGTGTCACAGCAGCCGCTGAGCGAATGCACAGAGTAATGTGTGTTTGCGTAACAATCACTCCAGTGGCCTTGCTCACCTCCACAACACTCGGTCGTGCTCTGCTTCATAGTACAGTAACGTTAATAACCGCATCCATCAACATGAATTCTGCCCGAGTCCTATTTTCCACCAACCACAGAATAATTAAAATAAAGGACGACATGAAACACATACAACAATAACACTGTACTCTCTGTGGTTTGGCCGCCGGTGGGAGACGTGATGGTCACGGATCCGTCAGAGATCAGTCTTTTTTTATCTTTTTTCTTTTTTCTTTTTTTATAAACATTTGTTAACTACCAAATCAGTCCTGAACCACTGACATTTTATCATGTAAGGTTAGTATTACATAGTGGTAAGGTTAGTGTGGATGGATATAAACGAGTGTGACATATGCCTGATCAAAATGTATTAGTTTCTGTCATTGGTAAGTATCAATACTGTTGATCAATTTGCGCACAAAAACTATTCTTGTCACTTTTATTAAAATTATTGTCGAGCCACTGTAGTGAGATGAACTTTTAACAACATCTTTATTGCCTTTCATGGGTCTTGAGGGAGGGAATGACATTGGTGTCAATGAAGGCCTTTCTGAGCCATCAGACTTCAACACAAATATCTTCATTTGTGTTCCGAAGATGAACGGAGGTCTTACGGGTGCCGAACAACATGAGGGTAAATAATTAATGACAGAATTTTCATTTTTGGGTGAACTAACCCTTTAAGCAAGGACTGTGCTTGATCAATATCATACTTATATTTGGTTAAAGCTGCAGTCCGTAACTTTTTTTGTGTTCAAGATTTACAAAAATTATTTAATGAGACTGTACAACATGAATCCATTTTCCAAACCGTGTTTTTGTCTTACCCTGAATCATTATGGTACCCTTATAATAAGTATTTATATTGGGACTATTTCAGGCCAGACTGGTAGGTACCGCTGCGGAGGAGCACAGTCCCTGCGTGATCTGCCATAGACATAAAAAGAGAGAAGTAGCTCCGGCTGCAATGTTCTTCCGCAAGACGCATGTATTTCTGTTTATTAAAAAGTTACGGACTGCAGCTTTAACATCTTTTTAAGATATTTATGCTCTAAAATCTAGACTATTCGAAAAACAGGGGAAAAAAGCAATGTTTTCACTTAAAGCAGTAGTTCACTCAAAATTGAAAATTCTGTCATAATTTACTTACCCTCATGTCACTTCAAACCTGAATAACTGATTTAATGCAGTGGAACCCAAAATTAGAATTTTTTTGAAAATCTTGAAAATACATTTTAGACAGTATGGTCACACACACTTCATACATAGGCTACTCTGTTTTTATAATAAAAAGTTGATAATCACAAAAAAAACCCTGCAAACAAAAAAACAACCCTAGTCTTTTAAGGACATGCTGTATCATGAATTTGAGCAATTCAAGGCCTCCTGGCTTGTTCAGGTTGCAAAGGATGATAGGATAGCTCCCAGATGGAAGGTCCTGCTGCTCAGCAGCACAAACACAGACTTTAGCTGTAAATGTGCTGCAAACCTTCAACAAGTGTTATATGATCTACTTAACAATTAATAAATTCATGCCTGTGGTGGTGACACAGACTGCAGTGATTTACATGCATAACAATGCCAGAACCCAGTAACACAGTATTTTAACAGATCATGTCACCATCAGTCTGAATTGCATGAGAATGTTCTCTGTACATGTGTAAAAAAATGTAATAACAAATGCAAACAAGATGGAATGAAAACACTAATTACCAATGCATTTCCCCTGACACAGAAAAGAAACATAGTTGGAGCGAGAGTGCATGGTCTGACATTTTACGCAAGTGAAATCATCCTCCTCATTATAGGTGTATTATAATTGCGGTTCTAGGACTCAAACATCTTGTTTCATGTTTCATCTATGAGACGGGTGTGTACAACTAAATACTATTATGTGACTGAATCTGGCGAACTTCACTAGAGAGCAGATTTACCGCTGATATGCGGCCTGGGTCAGTGATCTGATTAGCTGATGGAAACATATGGAGATGGACATGGAGAAAAACATTTTGCACCGGGACGCAAAGGTGACACCACAGCAGATGTTTGGAAAACATTCATAGGTGATCTTTAGTAATATTCATCAGACTTTTCTCAGTAGTTTTGTTTTTCACTGTAGAGATATCACATATACGTAACTGGGTCCATTACCATTCTTTTCATGTAATGAATTATAATTTTGTTTCCATCAAATGATTATTAATCTCAAAAAGACAGTGGTAAAGTGAGAGGGTTTTTAATGAACATTTATTACATTAGCTTCTTTCTTCAAATGGTGTTGCATGCATAAGACATAGTCTCCAACAATTTTTTAAAACGTTGAAATAAATTGAGAGTTGTTTCCACTTTATTTTACAACATGGAAGCAATTTTCTGTGAATGAGACTTCTGTTTCCTTATCTGCTATAGGTAAATAAGAAAATCAAAGTGCAGTAAACTATTTTCACTCTATAAACCAGTGTTATGCATGCTAAAATAAGGTAGATCCAAAAAAATGTATGTACTGTTCTTGCATATTTCATTGATGATCAAACGCTACATATTGTTGTAAAGTTTTTTCATAACATGACACAACAACATCGAAAACCTTTTTTCAAGCTTAATACAAGCTCATTTGTATCCTACAACATGAGATGCCATGTTAGTCTCTCGCTGTCTGTATAATGCATGTGCATCTGTTTGGGAATTGGAAATGTTCTTTATAAATGAGGCAGCATCCAGCAGAGCTGTCGCTTCTAGGAAAAATGCAAACAGAAATATTTATAAATATTTTAATTGTCGCATTGTGCGTGTATGCAAAACCAGAACACATAAATGTCAACTGATCATGTTTACACTGATGCAGTGTCTGCACGCCAAATATTCTTTTATCAGATCAGTAGTTTCTGTTAATTTAATATGCCCATGTAGTTATTTTGTTGTTGCTCATGTTGGTTAGACTGTTATGGTCATAAAACATTAGTTCTGCTTTTCAGCTGATAAATTCCTGCTGATTTATTTGAGATCAATGTGTACCCTCACAAATTAGGCACATCTGTTGTTTTCTGTCTAAAAGTGAATGAATCTTCATTTTATTCAGGCAAAGCAATCAAATCCTCACAAATGGGACTGCAATGAAATGTAAACTCCTAATTCCCAATACAGAGGGTAGGTCATTCTACTCCATTCATTTTCTTTTTGTGTGTCTTGCGCACTTGCGTTAAGTTGCTAGAGCATATTTAATTGTGATTGTCTGAGCAGAAAAATGGTGACAGAAAAGTTCACATCAGATTGGTTTCAGCTTCTATTGCACATTGTAATAAATGGGATTTAATTTTGCTATTTTTAAATGGCACTTTTTAAAATCTTAGTCATCTATCTGAAAATAATTGTTTAAATTAGTCAATGACTGTGAAAAAATATGAAGTCATAGTGTACTTGGAGACTTTATGTAGCAGACATCATTACTTACAAAAAAAAAAGCGTGTTGACCTCAAAAGAAAGAGTCCCCCCCCCCATCCCCCATCAGGTGGCAAAAAAAAATTGGATTTTCTCACAAGGAGCATGTTGTTAAATGGTTAGTTCACCCAAAAATGAAATTGATGTAATTAATGACTCACCCTAATGTTGTTCCACACCCGTAAGACCCCCGCTCATCTTCAGAACACAGTTTAAGATATTTTAGATTTAGTCCCAAAGCATATGCAGTCAATGCACACTTTACATGTCCAGAAAGGGAATAAAAACATAATCAAAGTAGTCCATATGTCTCATCAGTCGGTTGATTAGAAGCTCTTGAAGCATCGAAAATACATTTTGGTCCAAAAATAACAAAAACTAAGATTTTATTCAGCATCATTTTCTCTTCCGCGTTTGTTTTCAAACCTCAACTAAAGATTCAAACGGTCATGAATCAGCGGATTGATTCATGATTCGGATCGCCAATATAACGTGATTTCAGCAGTTTGACACTTAATCCAAATCATGAATCAATCCGCTGATCCAAATCATGAATCAATCCGCTGATTTATGACCGTTTGAATCTTTATTTGATGTTTGAAAATAAACGTGGAAAAGAAGACTGTCTGATGCTGAATAAAGTCGTAGTTTTTGTTATTTTTGGACCAAAATGTATTTGCGATGCTTCAAGAGATTCTAATTCACTAACTGATGTCACATATGGACTACTTTGATGATGTTTTTATTCCCTTTCTGGACATGGACAATAAAGTGTGCATATAGACTGCATATGCTCTGGGACTAAAATATAAAAAATCTTAAACTGTGTGTGAAGATGAACGGAGGTGTGGAACGACATTAGGGTGAGTCATTAATGACATCAATTTCATTTTTGGGTGAAGTAACACTTTAATAAATTCAATACAGCATATAGACATTGTCCATTTAAAGTCTGACAAAGGCTGGTAAGTCATTTAGAACATGGAGGCTGAGGCCATTATGACATTAAAATTCTTTACAATTTAGTCACACTCAAGTTGTTCCAAACGTGCATAAATGTCTTTGTTCTGCTGAACACAAAGGAAGATATTTGGAAGAGTGTTTGTAACCAAGCAGATCTTGGCAGCCATTGACCTCCATAGTGGGAGAAAAATAGTGAACTATCCATTTAATATTCTTCCCCTTGTAATTGCAAATGTTCATTTTAATTATAACATTTGCAATCAAATTATTGTTATAGATGGTAATACCGTTTTGATGATCCCATCCTATTAACCATTGAAGCTAGAAGTTTTGTGAGACCGTTTGAGATCACAGTATACAAAACCTTCTGCAGTCTTAGGAATATTTGCAGTTTCAGTGGGTATTACGTCATCTGCTTTGAAAGCTAGCGGCACATTGAATGAAATTACCGCTAATGCTTTTCACTTGGTTTGTGCCACGTGTCTGGCAATGCTGTTGCGAGATCCCTTGTCTTTCATCTCAGCCCCCCTTAAAATCTGTAATTAACTCGGCTGTCTGCACTCTTGAAATCTGTGATTATGATCTCTCTTCACGTTAGCTAAAAACAGCAGCTGCAGTAAACTCTCGGAGGTTATTTCACTCCGAATCAATGTCTCAAGTCAATAAAATAATGTTACATTTCAGTGCTCCTCATATCAGTTGACGTCCAGCTCTAAACGTATGAAAAGTAAAGCTTTAAATAATCATGTATCTATGGATACAACCGCTTAAAACCAGTTAGGGTCAGTTACCGATTCGATTAGTTGGTTATCACTATCATGCATACAACGCAGATGTCTGTGATTTGGTCATCGCTTCAAGAGAACATGCTGTAAATAAAACATTTTGGAATAATGAGAGTAGATGTAAATGGAATTCTGTAATTAACAATTTTAGTAATTAGTTAATTATGAAAATTATATTAATTGTCCAGCCCCAGTGCATCGAGTCAAGCATCTCTCTAAACAAATAGACGATATAAGATTGTCTCTTTTTTTGCTAATTGGTACTACACAAACGTCATTGTTCGCATCTAGCATTTGTCCCGGGAGCAAATGACATATATCCGATGAACCATTAAATGGATGAATGGCTCCCATGAGGCAATGGGTGAGAGAAGACAGATTAAAGTGAGCATTCGTTCAAACAATACTGACCTCACTGAGCAGAGCGGGCCTCTGTCTACAAAGCAATGCGATGGAAGGAGAAGAGAAAAGGACAGGGAGATGGGCACAGTGTTGAATGATGAATTATGCATTGCTCTCTTCATTGTCCATAACCTTTCAGAAAAGTTTCTTCCTCGGATATTTCTATATATATTCAGCTTGTCACACTCCTTTTCAATAATGTAGTAAAGGTCATGTAAATAGACCATAAATGATGGACATCAAATCATAAACAAGATCTACTAGTAAGTGTTTAATGGCATTAAAAAAATCTGTTTGTAAAATTGCACCTGTGGTGCAATGTCATTATAAATCGTATAAAGACGTATTAAGTTATTTTCCCTGTCTCCATGTCTGATTCATCTGTCATTTTAAAAGAACCAATTAACTTTAAAAATACTGCAAAAAGCGCTGCTTGCACACGTGGTCACTTGAAATTAATCATTTGATCATCTGAGAAGTTTTTTAAGCCAAACTGGAGCCAAACATTTTTTTTTTTTTTTGATGGTTTGGATAGCCATTTAATCATGAAGGTTACGCGCGTGAAGCCGTATGAATGTCAGGGACTTAAAAGATCACAGCCTTTCTTCTCTTGCTTTTATCTCTTTTCACTTAGTATTCCCTTTGTTTGACTTGCACTTTTATTCTTTTCTACATTCATTTCCCCCATTTCAACATGGCACTGCACACTACTTTCATCTATTTTAAGGGACAAATCTAATCTACAAACTCTATAGTTATTTTCATAATGAATTAGCTTTTATTATAATGTAACGTCATTAGATATCTTTATTCTGAAGCGATTCAAAATATTGTCTTCTGCGTTCAATGGCAGGGAGCTTCAAAGAATGAAGCACAGTAATTGCATCTTTTATACGTCCAAAATCAAAACAGCTAATAATTTAATTTAAAAAAAGGCTGTCTAATATACACTGAGTTATTGCTGGTATCCAGTGTCTCGAGTTTTTATCTAGAAACTAAATTTATGGTCATATCTCAGCCCAGATTACATTAAACCTCTAGAAAGAGCATGATGAAAATTATTCTCTGCATGTTTTCCCCTGTCTCTCTGTATGAGTTCTACAGTGGTCCAGAGTCAATTTATCTTCTATTCTCTGCTTCTAGCTGTAAATGGAAAGGAGAGAGATAAATTAAATAGAGATGGAGAGAGGCAGGTATGAATATCTAACATTCCAGGCTTTTTTCAT
The DNA here is from genome assembly GCF_024679245.1 of Pseudorasbora parva. NCBI lineage: Eukaryota > Metazoa > Chordata > Actinopteri > Cypriniformes > Gobionidae > Pseudorasbora > Pseudorasbora parva. The sequence continues at coordinate 30,392,481 of NC_090173.1, forward strand.
TTCAACAAAAAGCTGTGGAACATAAGACTGCATCATTTGATCGAACTTACTCTCATCTCTCACTGTTAAACAATATACAGTTGGATAGGTGAAAATAAAGGAACATTAAAAAAAATCTGTAATTTACTAACCTAACCTTATCTTGTTCCAAACCTGTATGCAGTTCTTTCTTAAATATGAATGATGAGAGAATTTTCATCTTTGAGTGACCAAGCCAAGGTCAGTATATCTCCTCAGAATACACATGCAGCACGTGCCACGTGCATTGACAGACTGTCTTCGGTTTCTAGTGAGCCCCAGTGTGCATGATTGCTAATAAAATGTCAATTATTAGTCTTGGTGCAGAAGCCACATATGGGAGTGCACAGTGTTTGAACTGTCTGAAGAGAGATTGTACACAAGACTAGCCAAAAACAAACATCCCCGCGGAGCCAGTCTTGTTGCCGTCACTGAAATAGTTTCCTGTCTGACCCTTTATTTTATTCATTCTATTTTAATAATGTTATTTTAAAATACTATTCCCAGCATAGCAAACCTTGCTTCTGTTCGATCATGCTTCAATTTAGAATGTAATTGTCACTGTGCTTATTTTTTTTTTCTCCATATTTCAAGTATATGATTGCAGTGCTAATGTTTTGTAACGCTTCCATTCTAATGGTTCAGCAAGGTTCTGCTGACTTAGACTTTTCTCTACTGAGCATCCCACATACACAAGATAATTGGCATGCCTGATTTCCTATGGGACAAAAATAATACCATCCAAAACCCTGTGAGCCCTGTGAGTGTTTTTATGATGAAATGTCCTCTGCCATTCCTTTTCATGTGATTTGATTATGCATCGTTTAGTCCAGTCTCAACCAGGGCACCTCTGGAAAGTAACTTACCTACAGTATAGCCTAAAACTTTGAATTATATGGTAATGCATTGTATATCACTGAGGTAACTACCATAGGCATGGAGGGGGATATGGTGGTTCAAGACATGGTCATGACCTTGATATAGCATCATGAACATTATTTATAATAATCGCAATTAAACAATTATATTAATAATAATATTTATTTGTATATGTAATATTTTTGATTATGTAAAAAAAAAAAAAAACATAAAATCAAGGTCTTCTCCATGTAAGCTGAACATTACTCTAATGGAAATGCACCACTGAACACCATTTCCCCCCCTACTGCAACACAGAGGTCTGTGTGGACCAATTTTCCCACTACTACAAGATTCATTCAACACCTGCCCACTCCTGTGGTGCTGTACACACATTCCCTGCTTACTATGAATTTAACCCTGACTGCTCCTGCTTATTATAGGTCTCATTACAGCAGTCCTGCATTTTCCCCCTTGTGTCATGTGAGATGCATAAATTATTTAATTTTACTTTGATTTATATAATTTGTATATTTTTTTCAATATAATATCAAAAAGACATATACTAGTAATCATTTAGTATACTTTTATGATGTAATTGTAATCATTTCGGGGACATTTTCTTTTCTTTCTTTTGTTCTTTTTTTTTAAAGAAAAGTTTAGGGGTCTAATTTTAACGATCTAAGTGCATGGTCTAAAGCACACGGCGCAGGTGCACTTAGGGCGTGTCTACTTTTGCAAGTTTAACAGCAGGAAAAATGGTCTGTGTGCCTGCCCCGTTACATGGTCCAAAAGGGTTGTCCCTATTCGCTTAATGAGTAATGGATGTGTTTTGGGCATAACATGCAATTAACCAATCACTCTCATCACTCATTCCCTTTGAAAACCAGTTGCCCTTGCTCCATGGCGGAATAAAGACACCCTCAACGAGTCAAGCGGTTTAAATATCAAGCGGCAAATTCCTCCAGTTTCTGTTGAAGCCAATACGGAAGTAACTTAAACTGTAATTCATTGACTGGCCATTAGGGACAGGCTCCAGAAGAGAGTAGAATCTCATTGAGCCCCATGCTAAAATGCCCAACTTTACACCAGAAAAAAAAATGTATTCAGTCTGGTACAAATTATGTTTTTGGTCTATACGGCTAATTTTGCCATTCATGACAACTGTGAGGGGGTGATTTTTTTTTATAACTCATTCGTTTACGTTATAAACCTTAAAAAGCCTTAAAGTTCTGCACAATTAAGGGCGTGGTCACTTGGAGTGACAGGTGGACAGCCATTTATCCACTGACTGTTAGTCATCACGTCATCTCCGCTCCGCCCACGTCCAGCCTCTGCCCATTTTCTCTTATCTGGCCGTGATGGGCAAGATGGCAACGGCCAGCTCGCCTCTACTTTTTACTTTTACGCTTCAGAAATGCTCTCCAGAATCCTATGGGTTACGTGACGTCATGGCCACTATGACCCTATTTTTTTTTTACAGTCTATGTTATTACATTTGTGCATTGTCACGATTGGTAAATATGACATTACTACAAATAGGTAATTCTGATACATGCAATGACTATCCATTATGACATCAAGGTATTTTTATCTTTATGAACACAATTATAATCTTTTATATTTTATCCCTTTAATTTTTCCTATTTAAAAATGTTTGTGTGCTGCTGCGCATCCCTGTGTGTGTATTGAGCTGAGTGTACATGCGTTGTTCCATTCCCCGTAGGCGCATATTACTAACACACCCTTTAAAGGGGGGGGTGAAATGCTGTTTCATGCATACTGATCTTTTTACACTGTTAAAGACTTGGAATCCCATACTAAACATAGACAAAGTTTCAAAAGTCACAGGTGGACGTTTGATGGGAGTATTTCTTTGTCAAAAATACTACTTCCGGTTAGTCATAAGTTTCGGCAAGTTTTTTGAGATCATGCGTCCCCTTTGACGTTAACGGGGGCGGAATTTCCTTGTATGGGCCTTACGGACAATTCTACCGGAAGCGCGTGAGAGAGAGCGAGGGAGAGAGCGAAAGCAACAGGCTACGCCCATCAAAGCGCTGGCTTGTAGGATGCTAAACAGGTGATATAACCAGTAGCTACTGACTTACCCACTGATAGGCCGGCGGTCGATCTGTATTAGCACTTTCCTCACGCGACGGGCGAATCACTTTCCTCACAGAGCGACTCACTTTCCTCACGCGGCAGGCGAATCACTTTCCTCACTGAGCGAATCACTTTCCTCACAGAGCGACTCACTTTCCTCACGCGGCGGGTGAATCACTTTCCTCACTGAGCGACTCACTATCCTCACTGAGCGAATCACTTTCCTCACAGAGCGAATCACTTTCCTCACAGAGCGACTCACTTTCCTCACGCGGCGGGCGAATCACTTTCCTCACAGAGCGAATCACTTTCCTCACAGAGCGACTCACTTTCCTCACGCGGCGGGCGAATCACTTTCCTCACAGAGCGAATCACTTTCCTCACTGAGCGACTCACTTTCCTCACAGAGCGACTCACTTTCCTCACTGCAGCGCGCTGCTGCACACGTCATTATTTAGCTCCGCTCACACGACACGCCCCCACCCGCTCTGCTTTTTTCGGAAAGACTCGGAACAGCACATCTTTCTTATATAATTATAAAAAAAATAAAGACTTTTCGGAGTTATGCAGGATGCAATGCTACTCTATAGGTACTCAAGATTGACATGACACTGACTGAAACTGAGTGTTTCACCCCCCCTTTAAATAACACAAAAATACTGCGCTATTGACTTTAGACCAGGTTTCAGTTGGTCAACGGCACAGTACCTCGTTTTTAGACCAGCACGCCCATGAGTGCAAATGCATTTGCTATTTAAACAACATGGCGCACACTGTAAAAAATTATTTAGAAAAAAAGTTACCTGGTTGCCTTAAAATTTTGAGTTCATTTAAATTGAAATTTTGAGTTAAATCAATGAACATTTTTTGAGATTCGACAACCTTTATTAAAATATTATTAAAAGATTTTGTAAGCATATTAAGTAATTGTGTATGTTTTATTTCTGATGATGCAGTGAAACGTGCCAAATAGTGCTATTTTCATGATTTATCAAATTTTTTATGTGGTTCAGATACAAAAATATTTTGAGTTTCAATTTATTAAACAAATTTCCTTCATTGTATCAACTCAAATTTTTAATTTCAATAAACTCAAAATTTTAAGGCAACCAGGTTACTTATTTTTTTAAGTTTTTTTTAAGTTTTTTTTTAAAAAAAATTACAGTGCAGGACATGAAATGATAACTGTTTGGGCTGAAACTAGCGAAAAACACTTTGCACCCTGCACCACATTGTGCCGGGTGTATGATAGAGCCCTAAATCTCAAAACAGATTTCATGTTCAAATTTTTTTTTTAAAGGTATCATGTCTGGCATCAAAAAAATGTGGTCCTTTGAATATTGTCTTGGGTCTTGAGGTCAAAAATGTGAACCACTGATCTAGTCTTTTGTATGTTTTCACTTGGTAAGCTAGATTCTGATTTGCAAAAAAACAGTGTAAAACAATCTTGTTAACAATGGTGCTTTTGTCTGTAGATTATGCATTATTGAATGTGAGAGTGCATTGAGAGAAAAATCATAGTTTGTGGTTGTTCTCTGTGCAGGACAATGGCCCCCAGCTGAAAGCAGTGACGGCAAGAGGGTGAGATGGAGCTGACCTCAGTAGACGCCTCTGCTGTGCTGGGCTTATGGGGCAACGGCTCCATTCCTGGTTTCCCCTTTAACGAGAGCGTTCTCAATGACACCTGTATCCTCAATGCTTCAAACTGCCTCAATGAGGCCGATCCAGGGAACCGAACAGGAACGAGCATGGCAGGAATCCTCATCCCTCTCATTTACATAATCGTTTGCGTCGTCGGCCTGGGAGGAAACTCTCTGGTCATTCACATCGTCCTGCACTACTCCAAGACTGAGTCGGTGACCAACATCTATATCCTGAATCTAGCTATAGCCGACGAGCTCTTTATGCTGGGCCTTCCGTTCCTCGCCGTGCAGAATGCCATGCACTCCTGGCCCTTCGGCTCATTCACATGCAGGTTGGTCATGACCGTCGACGGCATTAACCAGTTTACCAGTATTTTCTGCCTCACCGTAATGAGCATCGATCGCTACCTGGCCGTGGTTCATCCTATTCGATCCTCTAAATGGAGGCGACCGCAGGTGGCCAAGGCTGTGAATGGAACAATCTGGGCGGTCTCCTTTTTGGTTGTCTTGCCTGTGGTGATTTTTGCAAACGTACAACGGGAAGGAGGAATCTGCAACATCATATGGCCCGAGCCAGCCAACATCTGGGGAGCAGCATTTATCATTTACACCTCTACAGTAGGCTTTTTCTTTCCCTTGCTAGTCATCTGCATGTGCTATCTCCTCATCGTGATCAAGATACGCAGCTCTGGAAAGAAGGTTCATGCCACGTCAACCAAAAGGCGCAAGTCAGAGCGAAAGGTCACACGAATGGTGGTGATAGTGGTGGCTGTGTTCGTTTTCTGCTGGATGCCGTTTTACGCCCTCAACATTATAAACCTGGTTGAATCACTCCGTGACGAGCCACAGGGCCTGCATCTTTTCGTAGTGGTATTGTCTTATGCTAACAGCTGCGCTAACCCTATTGTTTATGGCTTCCTTTCGGACAACTTCAAACGGGGTTTCCGGAAGGCCCTATGCCGCTCATCTCGAAGGGTCGAGAACCACGAGCCCACCGAGCAGCAGCAGCAGCATCAAGAGGAACGGAGAAGAGTGCTGATGCCCAGGGAAAGCCTTAGAAGAGCAGTGAGAGATGAAGAGGATGAGGAAGAAGAAGAGGACAGGGAGGAAGTGACAGAGATGACGGAAATTTGCAGGATTACTCAGAATGGAAATGGAAGCGGACAAGCTGGAAGTACCCGAGCGCTTTTCTTAGAGCGCCCCTCGGGTACAGGGGTTTCTGAGACATGTTCGCCAGACAGGAGAGGCACGGGTGGGGATGCTGTTGGTAAAGGACCAGGGTTTGGACCTGCTGCAACCTTGCTGAACGGAGCCAAAAATGGGAATGTGAAAACGCTGCCAGAGGAACCGGTGGAAAAAAACACCTCACTGGAGATCAGCTACTTGTAAACTTGTGATTTGTGTCAGCTGGAAAAGTAATATTAATGTACCTGCCTCCCTGAGATCTGTTCACTTTGTAGTTACTTTCTCTCCTGGAGTCTATCTATTCGTCTTAATGTCTGAGTTTACTATGAAATTTCCTACTAGTAATTAGACTTAATGATATGAAAGTTTTTAATTTTTAAACAGAATATAAAAAAATCACAATGGATTTGACTTTATTTATAAGACTTGGCCAATCAAAACAAGTGTTTTCAGCAGCATTATATGGTATCAGTACCTAAATGAGACCAGCACCATAATATGTGAAGCAACTATGTGCCTTTTTATAAATTTATTTGGGAGATTTAATCAATGCAAGGAATCCATGGCTACGACTGGGCACTAGATCACTAAGTACATTTACATGAACTTTTGCTTGATTATAACTCTGCATGTAAACATACTTAGTGAGACTTGTAGCATATTAATATAAAACAAATTCCTACATCAGATTGTAGTTTTCTGTAAATACATTTTGTATGTGCTTTTTTCCGTACTTGTAAAAGTATTCTACACTAATTGAATTATGTTGCAAACAGGTCTTTAAAGTCAATTGAATCGCATTGTTATATTATTCAGTTTTGTGCGGTCTATGAATTGTGTTCTTGTTTATTACCTTTTTTTAATATTACACAAATGTTCAACATTACATGATCATCGACCCTATAACTGAATGTTCCTTATCTCGATTATGGATTATGATCTATTTATGATATATTATACTCAACAATTTATGAAATATTATTATACTGTTAATGTATCACTGTTGGACTACCCAATATTTAAAGGTGGGGTAAGTGTTATTTCAAAACTGCTTTATAAAAGTGTCTTGGGTTGAGTACCAAAACAAACTTGTAGCCAATCAGCAGTAAAGGGTGTGTGTACTAATGATGGTGAGAAGAGAGCACTTAGTGCACGTCATTATTCAAAACACACGACACACAGGACGGACATTAGCCGAGTGACGACGAGAGAAGATGGCAGATAAAAACATGTGGAAAATGTTAATGAAACAAAAGAAGGTTTACGATCAGGCAAGAACTAGGACCCGTGCAAGTATCGGATCAGCTTTCTAGCGCTGGAGAGAACTCAGTGAGCGGGAAGGCCTGCAATCGGATGCCGGGGTTGCTTTATTTCTTCTCGATAGGCAAGTAACTTTGGTTTTGTTTTGTTTTACAGAACTAATATATGCTCGCTTTTTCTTGAATATGCTCGTGTGTCATGTTCGCTTGTTCGTCCATTTGCAGTCGTATCGTCGTTCACTTCAGCGATGATAAAGAACCATTTATTTCGACATCATATAAGCCACTGTCTGTTTCAAGCATCAGCTTGCAGTATGTCCGAAAAGTAAAACAATAAACTCCTAATAAATTTGCTTTCACTTTCATATCATATACCCTCGGCCAGCTGGCACAGCAGATTCTGCCATAGTCGTTGCCTGCGTTGCGTATTTTCATGTGGGGCGGAGCTATCAAAATAGGGGTGAGACCCTTTTGGGGTAGGGGCATGTTTGTTATGGTGATTTCAAACATCAACACCAGTTGCCAGAAAGCACTTTCCCCACCTTTAATTCCCGCCCAACCACCCCTTTAACCATCCCACCCAGAAAGACAAACATACACACTCAGGTAATGAGCTTAAAGTGATAGTTCATTTAAAATGAAAAGGTCATTATTTATTCTCCCTCAAGTCATTCCAAACTCATTATGTCTTTCAAAATGACCAACATTTAAGTTGTTGTTCACTGATAATTGCTGTTCACACAAATTCATCATATGACTATCCTAAGACTTGGAATATAAAGCATGTCATATAGACTACATTTATTATTATATTTTTTGAGCATTTCTTCATCATTTTTGGAGTTTGAAAGACATTGCAGCTGCATGGAAAAGAGCTGTGTGGTGATTTTTGTAATAGCCTCTTTTTGTGTTCTTATGAAAATATAACAGCATGCAAGTTTACAACAGCAGGGTGAACAAAAATAATTATTAAAAAAAAGAAGAACACCAGCTCTTTGAGCCTGACGTTAGGACCATTAGGTTTATCCAACACCAGCTAAAGAGGTTTAAGTGCCTCGTATTATAATGTCATTTATGCTCTAATTCCACACACAGACAGCATATGCTAAACAAACATTAAAATTCCAGTATCCCATCCCAGTGCTGTAATATGCTTATGTGACATTCATATACCCTTTTCTGAGTGTTATAAATAAACGCTAACTATTGAGATCATAGCACTAACATATCAACTACACTCCCCAGCACCCTATATACACCACCTCCTCCTACGCACTGGCTTACACTCAGATGGGTTTGGAGGCGTACAGAAAGCCATTGCAGATGCATTAGAGAAAACTATCACCATTTCCATAATGACTCTGTGGATTTCGCAGCTTTCGTTCAGAGCTGATTGTTTAAATATTAAAAAAGGAATGTGTAAAAAGCTGTGGGACAATTTTATTCTGCTGGCTTTTTTAAATGTTGTTATGTGACATTTATTGCACACTGTGTTTACTATCGACCCGCTCAGAAAAGCTGCCGTTTGTGGCTGTGGGAAGAGAGGCGCCCATCCTGTGACCTTATGATTGGACCGATCTCTGTATCTAAATGAATCTCTGTGATTCACTGGACGCTTGACACCCACCGGGGCCTGCCCACACATGATATGGATGCACAAAGAGGCAAATAATGCTGAAGGCTGCTCGTGAACGCTGTGATATTATTCATTCCTTGGCGCAGACTATGGGCCTCTTGTGCAAACAAAGCCATTTGCTCAAGGATAAAAATACATATTTGCCCATGTGTCCTTAGTCAGTACTTTATCATTTTTTTAAGTGCAAATTTATTTTCTGCAAGACCAAATGTATATATTCTGTTAGTTTCAGCTCTTTAAAGTATGTCAAACGTTCTTCACTGAAAGGTTATTTATTTTAAACTGATTGAATGTTTTTAATGTGTAAGTACATGAACGCAGATGCATCTTGCTATGATAGCTCGATTTCACACAAGTACGTGTTGCATTCTCAGCCTTGCCACAAGAGGTGCTATAGAGACATTTTTGTTGGGAAAAACCTAGAAACAAGTTAGCATTTCAGCGCTTTTGAGTTGATGGGTTTTCTTAATGTTTTTTTTTGTTTGTTTGTTAAAGGGAGACCTTACCTCTTTTTCATCTTAAACTATGTTATTCCCTTAACTAAGATGATTCTAAGATGATTAAGCGTTCACTTAATCTCTCTGACGCGCGGTGACGATCTGATAGCATTTAGCTTAGCCCACTAAGCCCAGTTCATTCACTGTGGTAACAAACAGAGATCAAGTTTGAAGCAACCAAACACCTCCAATTTTTCTCAGTTACACGAATTTAATTTAAATACAGTTACACGAATAGTTGAACGATCAAGTATGGTGACAAAATAAAACATGGTACTTTTCTAAGCGGGTTTAAAAGGAGAACTATAATGTATGGCGGAACAGCACTTCTGAGAGTACTTCGACTCGGCGCAGTAAAAAGTCACGCCTGAAAAATCCTCTGTCACATCTTCCCACTCTCTCATTTCCGTCAATAGGAGGAGAGGATTTTTCAGGCGTGACTTTTTACTGCACCAAGTCGAAGTACTTTCAAAAGTGCTATTCCGCCATACGTTATAGTTATCCTTTTAAACCCGCTTACCATTCTTGGTCGTTTAACTATTCGCGTAACTGTATTTAAATATAGGGGAAACGTGGAGGTGTTTGGTCGCTTCTAACTTGATCTCTGTTTGGTTCCATAGTAAATGAACTGGGCTTAGTGGGCTAAGCTAAATGCTATCAGATCGTCACCGCCCGTCAGAGAGATTAAGTGAACGCACTCAGACGAGAGAGGTATGTATCAACTCATCTTAGTTAAGGGAATAACATAGGTTAATATGAAAAAGCGGTGGAGTATCCATTTAAATGCCTGAAGTAAGGTCTGTTTTTAAGCTGAAGATATTTTTATGTTTTGTTCTACAACATAAATATCAGTAATACCCCCGTGTATTGAAAACAACCTTGTCGGGGACATTAAACATCATGGTAAACAGGTAAGCTCATCTACTTACTACACTGTAAAAAAATTGTGGTTGTTTTTTATTGGTTTAACTTAAAAAAGAAAGTAACCTGGTTGCCTTAAAATTTTGAGTTTATTGAAATTAAAAATTTGAGTTGATACAATGAAGGAAATTAGTTTAATAAATAGAAACTCAAAATATTTTTGTATCTGAACCACATAAAAAATGTGATAAATCATGAAAATAGCACAATTTGGCATGTTTCACTGCATCATCAGAAATAACACACACATTATTACGCAATATGCTTACAAAATCTTGTAATAATCTTTTAATAAAGGTTGTCGAATCTCAAAAAATGTTCATTGTATTAACTCAAAATTTTAATTTTAATGAACTCAAAATTTTAAGGCAACCAGGTAACTTTTTTTCTAAATAATTTTTTACACTGTAGTACACTTTCATAGCCTCATTGTGTTTAAAATCATGCAATTTTTTTAAATAAAGACTAAACGATTTGTGATAGTGATTTAGTGAGTCATGTGACTGTGGTTTAGGTCATTATAGTCTATGTTAATCTTTCATTTGTTTTAAGGTATACAAATCAAGTTGTGTGGGTTTGTTGAGATTATCATGATGAACAAAACATGAAAGAATCATTTCCATGTTGGTCACAGTGCTTATTTTCTGCAATAATCAAAAAGCAAATGAAAAAATACTATTAAAGTTAAAATATACCACTTACCAGAATAATAACTAACACATTCGGTTTAATGTCATTGACATCTGAATGTAATTTTCGCCACCTTGAGGTTTGTTAAGGTGCAGTCACATTAGATCATTGTCTATTGTAAGTTGTTTAGTGAAATCAAAGACCAAACAGAAGTCGCTTTCAAACCAAGCAGCTTTCTGTTGGTCAATGTAGAGATTCTTTGAACCCATTACGAAAATCTTTTGTTTTCAAGCTAAATTCTCCATCCAATGAATTCCTATTGAAACGAATGGATTTTGCCTTCGAACATTTGCCAAACAACAGTGAATGAGACACATTTGTCTGCGTTCATGTACTTGGGTACCAGCTAAAATGTTCTCTATCAAAAAATGTTGCTAACACTGAATGTGTATTCTGTGCTAGATTAAATAAGTCCTTTCATATAAATCACTGTGTAGTCTGAAATTACAAAATTCTAGATTTATATATAAATAAATAAATATTTTGTCTCTGTGACTGTGCTTTGTATGCTTTGTTCACTTTGATATGTTTTTTTCTTCAAATTAGAATTATCTTTGGCCTATAGAGGCCCAAACATAGCTATGCTCACACTATCAGCCCAAATCTGATTATTTGTGTAACCGACTGGAATCTGATCTAAAATCCGCATTAACCATGTTTCCATTACTCTTCAAATTGCACAAACTGAACTTGCAAATTGAAAATACATGCAGCCAGTGGAAACAAAAAAGTGTGAAAATGTTTTTTTTATGCTCGCATGAGGTGGTTTTTCAGGTAATTTGAAAAGGGAATATTTCACAAAACTGCAATGCAAACTGTTTTTTTTCTTCTGTTTTTTCGCATTTACAGGTCATTCTTTTTAAAGAGACCCAATGGACAGAAGACGAGACAAGAGTTATTGTTAAACTCATAAAAGACAAAAGAATTACAGGAATACTGGATTCTACAAAGCAAATTCACAATTTATCAAGATCTTGAAGGGAAAAAAAACTCAGAAATGCCCGATGTGGTAGTTCTCAATTATAAGGTGATTTTATTGCCATTAATGCTTGGATAAAACACCTTCCTCCCCTTCGATTAAAAATAATGGCTAGTGCGGTAGCTGGGATATACGTTAGGCTACTACAATTTGTTGCCATAATATTTGGAATTTCTTAGCGCAAGAGGAACAAAATTGTTTTAGTCGCATAACATTGGTTAATAAAAAGGTGTAAATTCGCAAATAATTTTTGTTCGACATCTAGAAAATATCGTAAAATTGTGCGCATATCTATAATGGAAGCGTGGCTATTATGTATTACAACTGTTCAGATCTGATTTTTGTGTCCATGCCGCTCTTTTGCTTTTCCAAAATATCTGCATTGTTCTATGGTAATGACGTTGCGTTGCGTTGGTAGGCATACATTTTTTTTTTTTTTTTTTTTTTTTTTTGCCACCCACACTTGCAATTTCAATCTAAATATGCACAAAAGAATGGATTAAGACTGACAGTATGAGTGTTGGCTATTTCAAATGATTTTTTCTTTCTTTTTCATTTTAGTCATAGCTGCTAAATTTATTGTTTGTTTTTTGCATTCAGTTGTATTGGTAAAATAAATCATAATTATGACATTGATCAGAAAAGAAGAGAACTTTAACAAATAGGATGCATTCCTCACAAATCAAGAACAATGTGACAGGCATTGAAAACGGGCACAATTGATTATTAAACAAATGACCAACAACCAAATTTAGCTTGACCAGAAGCCGTATTTCTGAGTAAGCCTACTATGAGTGGAACATTATGTAGCCATACACTTGTTTGTATGTTTATAGTGCTTTTTTCTCCTTCTTTTTAAAGAGATGTTGGAGCATGAACTAGCCTGTGATTACACAACGCCAACCAAGGACTGTTTTAAAGAAAAGTCAATCCTTTAAAGCTGAAGTGATTATGTGAGAGGAAAGTTAGATCAATAGTCCTTCTCGTCATAGACTTAAGGCAATAAAAGCAGTCAATCAATGGCAATGTCTAGCTGTTTCTTTTTTTAAACCCAATAATACATAAGTGTTGCAGCCCAAGCAAATCTGTAGCTTTCAGCAATGTCTCAGTGCTGAAAGCCCGTTTTGGATGCCTTCCTCATTGATTCACCCATTTTAGGAAATTGGTGCTATAAATTAACTGATTATTTGAATAAATAAAAAATAAAAATAAATAAAACATAGTATTATGTGTAAAAACATACATTTGTCCCTGTTCCAGAAAGACAGTATTTTGAAATTATTTCTCGTCATTACATTTAATGAAGTCGTTCGGATTACATAGTTCCTAATGACAAATTTCCTAATTAAGTTGTCCAGACATTTTTCTGTAGAGTGACTCATTGGCCAATTATAGTGTGGATATTTCTGAAGCTGAAAATAGGGGGTGTTTCATCAGTCAACAAAAAAGATTTAGTAATTTCTCTTTCAATTAAACGCTTACAAACTCCCTGAACCCCTTTCATTCATTTCCATTTCGTAAAACGGTGTTCATTACTCTGGTGTTTGGGAATAGATGAAAAGAAAAGAAAAAGTGCTTTTGCAGGAGACTTGGAAACCAAGAATACACACACTTCCTGAAGCTGTATCATGACATGAAAGATGGACAAAGACACAAAGCGTAGGAGTGAAGATTTGAGAAACTGAAAAACAGCAGAGCTGGAGGTTACACTCTCGTAAGGTAGGCCCTGAAGTGTTTTATGTGGAGTTGAAAATGTTTAAATACAAGCACAATGGTTGACATCTAACTGCACATTTCTCTGCAGACAAAAATGATCCACCCTTAACATGTGGCCTTTAAATTTTCTTTCATCTTACATAATATTTTTGGTATCTTGATTTTGATAGTTCACTTTAGACATTCTACTAAATATAATTAACTTTGCAATTACACTTATAGTGTAACGTGTGGCTGAATACGAAGCACACAAAGACAGGAATACAATGACAAATATCATTTAACACTCATGAAAACTATGGAAAAGTATTACTTAGTAATAGTTAGTGGTGATTTTAGTGGTAATAGTTAATTTATTAGTGGTAATATTTATTTATATAGCACTTTTAAAGGTGCAACGCAAAATGCAGTTCCCTTTCGTTCAGTCACTCTGACGTAACGTCAGTGACTGACGAATGGGGGTTTCGCTTAGAAGCCTGTCATCTCCGAGACTAGAAAGCGCCCAATGGCAGTGCCAATGCAACCTCTTCTGCCTTCTCCGCCCTCGATGGGGCGGCGGCTAGAGGGTACACTGGGATCCCCCCGGTTGAGCGTTCTGTGGCGATGCAACTGTGTCCCCAGAGCGCCTCCTCCTGGCGTGGCGATCCTAAGCACCCCTCCAAGGCCTGTAGATTCACATCTTCCATGGTGTCGAAGACCTACAGAGCTGCGGGGCAGGCCGCCGCTTCTTTGCATGCCATGGCAACCCTCCAGGCCTACCAGGCCAAGTTGCTGTGCGACATGCACGAGGGTGGAGCCGACCCAGGGCTCAGAGATGAGCTGCGTGCCCGACCGACCTCGCTCTCCGAGCGACGAAGGTTACCGCACGCTCCCTGGGCCGGGTGATGTCCACATGTGTGGTCCAGGAGAGACATCTATGGCTCAACCTGGCCAATATGCGGGACGCCGAGCGGACTCGTTTCCTCGACGCCCCCATATCCCAGGCTGGGCTATTCGGCGGTGAGGTCGAGAGCTTCGCCCAACAGTTCTCGGCCGCCCAAAAGCAGACTGAGGCTATCAAGCACATACTGCCCCGGCGGCCCGCTGCTGCACCCCAAGCGCCGCCGGCACAGTCGCCTCAGCTGCCTCGCCGCCGAGGGCGGCCTCCTGTGGTCCCCCCCGCTCCTGCGCGGCCACAGCAGCAGCCTTCACCCGGGCCGCGCCGCGGAGCGCGCCGCAAGAAGCCGCCCCAGTCCGCGCCAGCCCCGCGGCCCGCTAAACGCCAGGTCAAGCGGCACTCCTGACGCGGACAGCTCAGAGATGGGCAGTTCTTTCCAGGAGACGGCAGCAGGGCCGCTCCTTCCCCCGGTGGAGGGCCGGGGGAGAACCTTTCGTTCCGCTGCCGCCCCCCGGGGTGGCAGCACCCTAATGTGGTTAAAGAAAGAACTGACATACCCATCTCTGAGCACCCAGAGACCGGTGACGGCAGTGTGCGCCGCCCCCGGGCCACGCCGCTCTCGTGCCTCTCTGTTGCCAGCCCCCTCTCAGAGCAGACCCCAGTGGAACGCGAGTCCTTCCCTGGTCTCCTCTGTCAGGGCGCAGCTGTTACCGCCGCCCCGACACCGGGCCGCTACGCCACCCGAGTCCGGGCCGGTAACGCTGCCTCGCTGCCCCACTGAGGGTACGCCGGTGCTCCGCATGACCCCGTTGGTACACTCCCTGGGAGCGTGGCTACAGCTGCCGGGACTGTCCCGCTGGGTCGCACGGACCATCCGGCTCGGCTACGCGATTCAGTTCGCGCGAGCTCCTCCCCGCTTCCGGGATGTCCGGTACACCATGGTGGGGTCCAATGCCCCAGTCATGCGTGCGGAGATCGCGACCCTACTGGCGAAGGGTGCGGTCGAGCTCGTCCCTCCAGCCGAGATGAAGTCCGGCTTCTACAGCCCTTACTTCATTGTACCGAAGAAATCCGGTGGGTTACGACCGATCCTGGACCTTCGCGTCCTGAACCGATCCCTGTACAGGCTTCCGTTCAGGATGTTGACTGCAAAACGCCTTTTCGAATGCGTTCGTCCATGCGATTGGTTTGCAGCGATCGACCTGAAGGACGCGTACTTCCATGTGTCCATCCTTCCGCGACACAGACCGTTCCTACGGTTTGCGTTCGAAGGGCGGGCATATCAGTATGCCGTACTACCATTCGGGCTAGCTCTGTCCCCTCGCGTCTTCACGAAGATTGTCGAGGCAGCCCTTGCGCCACTCAGGCAACAAGGGGTTCGTATCCTGAACTATCTCGACGACTGGCTCATACTGGGCCACTCTCGGGACCGGGTGTGCGAACACAGAGACCTGGTTCTCCATCACTTAGCTCGTTTGGGCCTTCAGGTCAACTGGGAGAAGAGCAAACTCTGCCCCGTGCAGAGGATCTCTTTTCTCGGTATGGAGATCGACTCGGTCGCCATGTGCGCACGGCTTACCGGCTTGCGCGCGCAGTCACTGCTGACTTGCCTCAGGCAGATAGAGAGCAAGAGTGCGGTTCCACTGAAACTGTTTCAGAGGCTCCTGGGGCATATGGCATCTGCAGCCGCGGTGACGCCGCTCGGATTGCTTCATATGAGACCGCTTCAGCACTGGCTTCGCGATCGAGTCCCGAGATGGGCATGGCAGTCTGGCACGCTCCGGGTCCCAGTGACTCAGGCCTGCAGACAGACACTCACCCAGTGGTCGAAACTCAGTTTTCTACGGGCAGGTGTGCCCTTAGAACGAGTTTCCCGGCATGTTGTTGTGTCAACAGATGCGTCCACCACGGGTTGGGGTGCCATGTGCAATTGACATGCAGCCGCCGGCTCTTGATCAGAGAGCCAGAGCCGCCTGCATATCAATTGCCTCGAGTTGCTGGCAGTACGGTTCGCCCTGCACCGCTTCCAAGCGTTGCTGAAGGGTCAACACGTACTAGTCAGATCGGACAACACGGCCGTAGTAGCGTACATCAACCACTACGCTCTACGGTCTACGCTCCCGCCGCATGTCTCAACTTGCCCGTCATCTCGTCTTATGGAGTCAGAAGCGCCTGAGGTCCCTTCGTGCTGTCCATATCCCGGGGATCCTGAACCGTGCAGCCGACGAGCTCTCACGGGTTCAGCCAATCCCTGGGGAGTGGAGACTCCATCCCCAGTCGGTCCAGCTGATTTGGGATCAGTTCGGGGACGCACAGGTAGATCTGTTTGCCTCCCACGACTCTTCCCACTGCAGCCTGTACTATTCCCTGACCGAGGGCACGCTCGGCACGGATGCACTGGCGCACAGCTGGCCGCGGGGCCTACGCAAGTATGCGTTTCCCCCAGTGAGCCTTCTTGCACGTGTTCTGTACAAGGTCAGGGAGGACAAGGAGCAGGTCATCTTGGTCGCCCCGTACTGGCACGGCCGGACCTGGTTCCCAGAACTAGTGCTCCTTGCGACAGCCCCTCCCTGGCCAATTCCTCTGAGACAAGACCTACTCTCTCAGAGACAGGGCACCCTGTGGCACCCGCGTCCCGATCTTTGGAACCTCCACGTGTGGCTCCTGGACGGGACGCAGCAGGTTTGAGTACCCTACCACCTCCGGTGGTGGCTACCATCACTTCCGCTCGGGCCGAGTCCACGAGACAAGCCTATGCGTTGAAGTGGAACCTCTTCGTCAATTGGTGCTCTTCTCGCCAAGAAGACCCCTGGAAATGCCCGATCGGGTCTGTGCTCTCTTTCCTCCAGGAAGGGTTGGATCGAAAGCTGTCTCCATCCACCCTGAAGGTTTATGTGGCCGCTATCGCCGCCTACCATGACCTCTTGGACGGGAAAATGGTAAGTAAGCGTGACCTTGTCATCAGGTTCCTGAGGGGTGCGAGGAGACTACATCCTCCTCGTGCTCCTCTCGTACCCTCTTGGGACCTCTCAGTAGTTTTAAGTGCTCTGCAGAGGGCCCCATTTGAGCCTTTGCGGTCAGTAGATGTTAAGTTCTTGTCTATGAAGACAGCGCTCCTGACCGCACTGGCCTCCATCAAGAGGGTAGGGGACCTGCAGGCTTTTGCGGTTGACGAAGCGTGCCTGGAATTCGGGCCGGCTGACTCTCACGTGATCCTGAGACCCCGGCCTGGATATGTGCCCAAGGTTCCCACCACTCCGTTCAGAGACCAGGTGGTGAACCTGCAAGCGCTGCCTTTGGAGGAGGCAGACCCAGCCTTGGCACTGCTCTGTCCAGTACGCGCCCTTCGCGCTTATGTAGACAGGACGCAGTGTTTCAGGACCTCAGACCAGCTCTTTATTTGTTATGGTGGGAAGCTGAAAGGGAAGGCTCTCTCAAAGCAAAGGCTGTCTCACTGGATAGTGGACACCATTGTTTTGGCTTACCAGCAGCAGGGATGCCCATGTCCCCTTGGGGTCAGGGCCCATTCCACCTGGAGTGTGGCCTCCTCTTGGGCGTTAGCACATGGCGCTCCGCTGACAGACATCTGCAGAGCTGCAGGCTGGGCGACACCAAACACATTCGCCAGGTTTTATAACCTCCGAGTGGAGCCTGTATCCGACTATGTACTTGCCTCTACAAGTGGCCGGTAATGGATTGGCTCAGGTGTCTTCGCTTGCTCGCCATTCCACTCCACGGACTGGATACGTGTGATATTCTTCTCAGGTGAGTTCCCCGAGAGCCCTGAGCTCCTCCAGCACTGACGCCGCCGACGCCAGTAAGTCTGCCCTTAGTCCAGACACTCGTGTCCGGCCAGGTGCCCCATGTGCATAGTTCCCCTCCGGCGACCCCCACATGTGTATTTCCACCATAAGCCTCCCTGAGCGGGTGTATTCCCTTGGCAACTTTGCCACCCCCTGGGGTTAAAAATCCACCTGCGGCTGGTACCCCAGTGATCTTCCGTATGCAGCCCCCCGGGGTCATACGTGTATTCCTAAGTCCTCCCTACGGGTAGGCATCTTGGCGCATATCTCCTCCTGGAATATGCCTCCCAGTGTACCTTGGTATTCCTGCGTTAAGTAGAGGCCTTTGACCGTCCTAACTTGCATCAGGGTTCTCACGCTTGCGCAGGGCACTGGAAGACAGCCGAGTGGCGTTATTGCATTGGGACCCCCATTCGTCAGTCACTGACGTTACATCGAAGTGACTGAACGAAAGGGAACGTCTCGGTTACGTATGTAACCCTCGTTCCCTGAGGACGGAGAACGGAGACGTTACGTCCCGTTGCCACTTCTGCTGTACCGCTGGAACGGAGTTCAACTTGGCTCCTCAGCAGGTAAAACATAATGCGATGATGCCAGCGACTTCCTTATATACCCACGTGGGTAGGCGGAGTTACGCATGCAAATCTCGCATGCCCATGGCATTGGCACTGCCATTGGGCGCTTTCTAGTCTCGGAGATGACAGGCTTCTAAGCGAAACCCCCATTCGTCAGTCACTGACGTTACGTCTCCGTTCCCTCCTCAGGGAACGAGGGTTACATACGTAACCGAGACGTTCACAGTAGGGATGGGCGATACCACTTATTTTGTTTTTGATACGATACCGATACTTTCAAGGCCAGTATCAGTGATATCGATATCGATACTTCTAAACTGAACATTAAATGTTCAGGAAATTGAGTAAATTGGTAGCCTGGATGCCAGCCGAATTCAGCCCCGCCCACAAATGTTTTAGGTCGGGCAGTTCGGCCTGGCCTCGCTCCATAGAGGAGTAATTATCTCCAAACAGAAACTGTTCGGACCAATGAAATCATCAGGGCGGGCTTTAGACGATGACGGACAGATGATCAACAGTAACGTAATCATCACGTCATCAAAGGCGCTTGGATTATATTTGTTCAAATCCTAAACGGAGAGCTTGTTTGTATATGCATTCACCTTCACAATTTCTCTCCAAAATGATGATCATGTTAGGTAAGTACTCTGTGTATCATTAAAATCTTTTAAAAAATGTATAACACCTGCAAAGATCGTTTATTCCTCGGCGTGCAGACAAGGTTGCCAAGTTTTAACAACAAAACCCGCCAACTACTAGCCCTAAACAATAGCTTCTTGGGGGGGGAAATAAGGTGTTTGGGGGGTAAAATGTGTGTTATTTTGGCAAGGTGTCCTGCTAAAATTCGCACTCATGGGTCTATATATCACATAATAGTCGCTTCAACCCGTGGAAAAAAAAATGCAGACTTGGCAACACAGTGCAGTTGAGCTCTGTTGATGTTGATTCGTTGCTCTGATTGGTTGAAGGTCTATCCAATTGATGTCTTTCCTGGTTCGGTTGAAACACACCCCATAATCACAGCCCAAAGGAGCCGTTTCAGACTCATATTCTGACTAGAATTGAGTATGACCACGTCAGGCTAGTAAATTGGGTAAAGATAACATATTTGAAAGGTATTTTAACATTCAATGTGTCTTAATTGCAACTTATTAGATCATATTTGTGTTTACACATGGTCAAAATCTTTACTTGTAGTGGTAACCATGGAAATCTACAAATACTACGGTCACTGTAGCAAAAAATAAACCATGGTTCATTTTCATAAGGGACTGCTAGTGACAGGACGTTCCACCCATAAAATGCATCCTTTTTGTTCTGATAGTGTACATAGTAAAAAAAAAATCAGGTCTCCAACTGAAAATTTTCGTGTGACTGATCAGATCTAAATTTTTCAGTTGGACGAATTGAATTTCTGTGAATTAAATTGCATCAATTCACAGAATTTCAATTTGGCCAACTGAAAAATTTAGATGTGATCAGTCACATGAAAATTTTTAGTTGGAGAATTTTTTTTACAGTGTATGATTTATATTAACATTACAGAATAGAACACAATCAATATCAACGAGAGCTCGCGTGCATATGGTTGCCAGATTGGACATGTTTAGGTAAAACACCGGATGTGTTCTTTTCACAGAAAAGCTCTTTTTGGGGGATTTAAATGACTGAAATCGGGCAACTGCACAAACGCGAGTTCTTTCTCGCGGGCTGATGATCTTAAAACACCAATAAACAAGTAAGCTGCATTTTATCAATCTCCATTTGAGATGTTCTGCTTAAAGTGTCATTCAGTCGGTCTGTGTTCTGTCAGGACGGTCATGAATCACGAGCCGCTTCGCTGAACAACTGAACTGCTGTGTGCTGTGAGCGGCTGAAATAAGCCAATCAGAGCAGAGCTCAACATTAATATTCATGAATCTTCCAAATAACGCAAAAACAGAGCATTACATCCGAGGGACATTTTCTAGGGTTGTAAATGGACCTGTGAAACTGTCTCTGGACAATTTTAGAGGACAATTTCAATCCCTTAAATAAGCCACATACCCTCTACGTAGATATCAGAGAACAATTTAACATATTTAATATATCTAAGATGATTTGACAGATGCTAGATTTTCTAATGTGATAACTGATCTTCAAACAAAGAAGTAATTATTCCATCACAAATAAGACAATAATAATATTCTAATTAATTTTTATATTATTATTATTTTTTAATTATTACTGCCCGTTTCAGATCAATTATCAACAATCAAATCCAGTTAACTGAGTAAGCAACATACGAAGAACGGACCCCTGGTGGTGTTACATGTGCATATAATTTGGTTACTGCTTTCTTTCTTTCTTAATGGTTTGTCTGCTTTAGTGTGACCTTCTTTTATGTTATGGCTGTGACCGTAACAGGTGGTTTGGAGAGGGCTTGCAAAATCAAAAATGGTTTTCAATTTAGTTTTTCTGTTCAGACTACAAAAAAGGGAACTGATAGGAGTCTGACAGGGAGAAAAAAAAAAGCAATTTTCGCTCCCTGTCTAAACAGGTCCTCAGTCATCAGGCTGGATGCCATAATGTATCATGCTTCCTCACATCTCAAAAATATTGCAGAAAAATTAATTGCAGTGATTACAGACAGTCTTTTTCTAGTTAGGTGTGACACCGCAGCAAAACACACAAGAAAGTGAATGTGTGCAACAGGAAGAAAAGCTTCATGGTGGCCTTTAATATGCAGCAGCTGTTGATCATTTCACTCCCCGATCACTGGAGAGCCGCCAACAACTCAATTAGTCGTTCCAATCAAATAAAAATTCTTAAATTTATTCTGAAGCAGGTGTAATACTTGTAGGATGTCAGGCCCGAAGAGAATGTTACCTCAAAGTGTCAATCTGAGCTCCCATGCCCATTTTTCCTTCACAGAATCTCAAAGGTTATTTGGAACGTAAGGTTATTATCCTCAAAAACACATTGAAAATTAAGGCTGCATTAATATTAATTTATCATCTGTCTTTGCAGGTGTAGCCCAGATATCTTTCTTTGTTAGACAAATTACACCAATTATGCCATTATGCTACATTTCCGCACAAAATGTTTTTGTTTTGTTAAGGACTCGCTTTTGGTGAAACAGGTGCAGAAACAGACATACATTTTTAATAAATTCTCACCGTGTTACAGGCTCTAACAGCTGCCTTGGCTTTTAGCGAGGTACAGCACACTGCTGTGCGACCTATGGGCGACCTGGAAATGAATGACAGGCCAAGATGTAAAACAGCTCATCTACCCTAATTGCAATCCTTCATGAGTGCTGCGAGACGCTTCACCAAAAGAGGCAAATTAAATGTCACCACCTCTAATTTGCTGCCTCTCAGTAATACATACTGAGGGAGCACTCAAAGAATATTGTCTCCCATTGGCTTGAGTATTTGCAGAGCACAGCAGCCTTGAGTAGCAAGGATTGATTGAGTCGCCTTCTATAAAACCGCAGAGGCATATTGGCTTTTATGGAAAGTCATCTACTGCATCGCAGAGCATTGAGAGGTACATCAGAAGGGTGAGAGTCTCCGCTGTCATTCCAGAAATTCAGAAGAATCTTACTCCCCACATACGCCCTCATGCTGTTTGTTCATTCATTGTATGCCAAGACTGTTCTGAAAAGATTCCTTTCAGCTTAACACCCTAAATAAAAAGAAACAAAAACAATATTCATTTACATGTCAGGTCACCTCCATTAATATAGCGATTTTTACAATACAGATTGTGTCAATGTAGCTTTACAGAAATGAATGCAACAAAGATTGTTTTGGCTGTTCATCGGCTCTAGAAGAAAGTTGTACTTTTTCAAAGGTGTCATTTCCGTTGTAAAAATCATTAGTTATTCACTAATGATTTTAGTTCACATGTGCATCGAAAGAGAGAGAGAAATCAAAATTATAAGTCACATACACTTTGCAACTAGACAACGTCACTAATCTCATCAGAAATAAGTCATGTTGCTAAGAGACCAAAAAGGCTGGCAGTTAAGACTAGAAGAAAGAAAGTAAAGTTTAATGTGGTAATAATTGTTAGAGTGGCAGATAAATGGGTGGTTGGAGAATGGAAGTGAAAGATGGAAAGAAGAAAGTGATGATATACAGAGCTGGACTGGGACAAAATTTCAGGCTGGGAAATCTCACAATCATCCAGGCCATCTCATACACCTAACACAAATTCTGAAACCACAGACAACCCTATTTTTGTATGGCCATCACAACACATAAAACATTTCAAAACCCTTAGGCTGTGGCTGTGCAAAATAAATAAAGATTACTTCTTTTAATATAAAATAAAGGTATATTTTCAGTCTACTTTTTATGTACTTCTCAGAAAAATACATACAATTACGGTAGCACTTTGTTTTACAGTCCTGTTCCTCATGTACTATGGTGATTGTAATAGCTGGGTAATAGCTAGCTACCTTGAGCCTACCCCTAAACCTACCTTACCAAATGTACATTTTCCTTATATTACCCAGTAATTTCTTGGGTAAATACACTTTAAATGCATGTAAATGTACATACTGTAAAATAAAGCAACCAAAATTACACTTGACTCATACTATTACTAAAGTATATTTGGCTAAAATTCTAATGAAGTATTCTAAATATACTTGGCTTGTAGTTGTGTCTCTTACTCTTTTGAGTCTATTAAATACTTTATTTATTTTTACAGTGTAGGTGAATTTGATCAGGGTTTGAGCTAAACTTTGCAAGGCAGTAGCCCTCCAGGAACACTGATTTATAAGATGGTTTCCTCTTGGGGACCAAAATGTCCCCCCAATGTTAAACATTTCTGGCATTACTATTCTTTTGTACCTGAGTCACATACTCCCACACACCCAGAGGAGGAAACACTTTAATTCTGGCTTGTAATTTGTTTGTGTGCCTGTGTTGACCTTTCCTCACTGATTCTGCTCAAGACACTTCCATTACTCTTAATCAGTTTGTGTCTGATTGGTTCTCTGCACCTATTATCCCCCTGCAGCCAACTGTGGACAGTGATGACCTCGTCGGTCAAATCTCTGATCTCACACCTCACCAGCTGTCAGCTTTGATTTATCTCTATAAAAAAATGCCAATAGTTTTTTATTATGTTAGCATGCTCTTAATATGGAACATGGCGTGTGTCTAATGGAGTTGGACATCATTTAAATATATAAACAGGTCAAAACCCTCCTATTTTAGATAGTTATTTGGTCAAATTTGAGCTTGTGAACGGAGATTTATCTTATTTTTGTTGCAAAATTACCCAGAAAATTGTGTCACATTCAATTGAAATTGTCTAGTGAGCAAGATCTCTTATAATTGACACTCCTAGAAGGATCTGAGACTAATTCTAAACCGCATTTGCCATCAAATCGTGGTTTCATCATGCACTCTTGCTCTTTCCCTAATCACATTCAAACATTTGTTCTTATTTGAAGGCCACACAGCAGACTTTACTTTATAACTTGAAATTGTGAAAAAGAAATGTGAAGTTTTGAGTTTCCATTTAGCTTATACCACTATAGAAATTCAAATTTTGAAGGTATCATCTTTTATAAAACACTTTGTTTGAGAATTGGGGGGGGCTTTTCAAAGCTATCCTGTGGTCATGCTGAAAAGAATTGTCATTTCAATGCTAAATGACTAACAAATCACAGCAAGTCACAATAAAACTAAATTGCTCAAGATTGTAAAGAGCTTCATATGTGTGGCACAGCCTAACACATGAAAGAGAATATACAATTATGAACACTAACATTCTTTCCAGTTCCCACCAAGGTTACACTCACAAGTGTGTTGTTGTTACAGGGTATAATAAAAAGCCTTCCTCGTGTGACTGCATACCCAGATGTGCAATTATATGGGAAAGAAGAAGGAAATCGATCTGTTTTCATTTTCACATATCAGTTTTTAACATCAATAAAATAAAGTGGTGCTCAGTCCATAGTGTAATTCATTTTATCAGCTCCCCTAAAACATCAAATGGACTCCCAGTCCCATCTAATGAGGCCAAAAGTGTCAATATGCCTCATTTCTATCAAGCCACATCAGATAAAACAGAACAGATGTAAAATACCAGAGAGAATCACTAAAATAGTTTGATGATGTGAGAGACGGCACTCAGCAGGTGCTCTTCGAAATGCGTACAGGAAGCCATGGGGGGGAAGGCATCAGGGAGCCCCAGAGCCACTTCACCGGTCGATCTGGGTTAATGAGGGAAGCAAC
Organism: Pseudorasbora parva; assembly: GCF_024679245.1. Classification (NCBI taxonomy): domain Eukaryota; kingdom Metazoa; phylum Chordata; class Actinopteri; order Cypriniformes; family Gobionidae; genus Pseudorasbora; species Pseudorasbora parva. The sequence goes on from NC_090173.1 coordinate 30,417,480, forward strand.
TGAATTAGTATAATCAAACTAAACCCAGTGGAAAAGCAGTATTTACAGGAAAGACCAACCTAAATAGGAGTTGATGATCCTATGAGCCTATGATGATCAAAAGGCTTATATAATTTGTTACCCTTAAGCAAAGAAAATATATTTCCCTATGAATGATCAATATATTAAATTATTTAACAGTATATTTGAAAATGTTCTGTGTAATAGTGTGTTAATATACAATATTGAATAATACCTAAAAATTACAGCTTTTCATATATTGAATAGATTTATAATCAGTAATACACTTCATTGTGTGTGTGTGTGTGTGTGTGTGCGTGCGTGCGTGCGTGCGTTTGTGCGTGCGTGTGTGTGTGTGTGTGTGTGTGATCAGATATGCTAACATATTTACTCATGCATTATAAACACACACAGAGAAATATGTATTGCAATATTATTTATATTATTTATTTTCAGCATATTTTCAGTTGTTTTGGTACAATATAAAACCACAAAGCACCCTTTTCACGGTACAAAATAACTGTTTCATCTAAATGTTTCATTCACAGTAACTGCTTTTCATAAAGCTCTTACTATCAAACTTTTGATTTGTATCTCTTCTCTTTTGTTTAATACATTTGTCTATTATTTAATCCAACTGGTCTTAATCAATTAAACATTTGGTACACAAATAGATAGAACTTGTTTGCAATATGGATTACCAAATGTACAGCCTGGTCTCATCCTTAATACGTAGGTATTAATACGTTACTTTCAAAGAGACTAAACGTACGTCTTAGTACGTTTGGAGAAGTGCTAAAATGTAAAATATAGACGTATTTGCAACATTTAAACGTAGTATTATTACATTTTTACCGCTAAAAAACGTGAAATATTTACGAATCTATCATGAAATCTTTTTTTTTAAGAATACAAAACTTTATTCTGGTAAAAACATTTTTTTTTTTGTTATATCATAAAGATATCTATATAATTTCCCTTTGACCATTTTATTGATTAATCTACGATCCCTTAACACTACCCAAAACCTAAACCTACCAATTTAATACAGAATATAAAGAAAATAAAAGGTAAAACGTTGGAAAATGACGATTTTGGTAAGAATATAGCATTAAAAAAATATTTTGAACGGCTAATCCTACACTTACCCCTAAACCTACCCATTAGCATTTATTAAAACAACGTACTGTTATAAATCAAAGCATAACAGACAGACCAGTGTAACGTTACTCACAATAATTTATTTATTGCAAAAATGTCAAAAGCGGTACCAAAAGTAGTTCAAATGAAGATGTGTTGCAGTCGCAGTCCTCTCTGGTGGTATAACGTTAATAGTTTTGTATGAGGTACAGAGCAGAATGTTAGCTATTAATCAATGAAAATATTAATCCGGCTTCTCTCCGTGAAGTTGCGCGTTTCCCATTTCAAATACAAATCGACTGAAACACGACATGTCAAAATCTGTGACGAAGCAGGCGAGAGCCAATGAGCGTTCGATGCCACTGCCGTAAATCATGTCGTAACGCTTCATGAGGGCGCGTTTTTTAAATTTGAATTTACGAGCGCGAGATTTGATGTTTGCCCTTTGCCGTCGCGCTACTGAGAGGAGATGAAGACTAATGGAGATGAAGATCACCGGGCTCAATTTTAGATTTGTTTCTCGCAAACATATGGATTCTAACGGTTTGGATTACAGCAAACGAATAAAGTGTTGCGTTTTGTGAATTGATGTTGTGTTTTGGTGTATATTGTGATCGCCAGTTGCTGAATAGGAGAAAATGCCTTTTTATGTCTGACAGCAAACAACAAGCTAAATACTACAAAATGGTTGGCAAGAATGTTATTCATCTGACGGTTTTAAAATTCAGTCTTCTTTTAACATTATCTAGTCACCCGAAATGAGTTTGTAGTGATGTCACGAGAGCAAAATGTTATTTTATATTTCTGTTATTTTATATTAGGTTGATTAACTTAGTAAAATGCATTTAATAGACTGAAAACATGTATTGATGTGACTATTGGATATAAAATAAACAATATTAATGCCACGATTTATGGGAGCCGGTGGCTGGCTGCTTACACGTTAACAGATACGTCGATAATTTACATTTTAATGCTGTCAATACGTCAATATTGTACATTTTAGTGCTGTTAATAAGTCAGTATTGTACGTTTTATTGTGTGTGAAAACGTTAGTAAATGTACGTGTAGTAGAATCACACTTTACGTAAAAATACTCACGTATTCTCATGAGATCACGTTGCAGCGTAAGTGATTTACAATGGGACGGACGGACAGACAGACAGACAACCAGACCAGACCAGCAGACAGACAACCAGACCAGACCAGACCAGCAAACAGAAATGAGCTATTTGTTTTTTGAACATAGAGCAGAATAAAGTACAAGGGAGAGGAAAGAGTCAATGAGATGTAACATCAGATTGACCAGCAATGCATCATTTGAAGGGAGATGGATGGCATCAAATCCTCAATGGCTGTCATATTTCATCACAACTTTTGATAACACACTATTATGAATTGAATTACATAAGGTAATTGTAATGTGGCAACTAGCCTGCATTACTGTAAAGATACTATCTTGCATCGTTTGCTGTTGAATTAACTGATTGTTAAAAGTACTAAAATGAAAGAAGATCGTACTGTTATGTTTCAGTGATTAAACCAATGTTTTCATATTAAATCTTGTGCTTGAAACAATAATTATGTGGACTGAAAATATGTGCAACTTAAATATGTAAAACATTATAGCGGGTTTTGAAAGAATAGCTGTGTTACAAGTGTGATTAGTTTGTATTTTTTCACCTTATTGTGAAAGTACAAAGCAAATAAAAAAAACTGTAACAAAAACACAAATGTTACAGCTAAAATATTAAGCACAGGCTTTGCTGAAAAGGACACAGCCATTACGTTTTAAATTAAGTAACAGTCTTAATAGTATTTGGCTAAACATCAACCTAACTGCAGGCTATTCAGTTCTAAAAACTCACACATGCCAGAAACAACTTTTAAATTCCAAAATAACAACTTAAAACACCTAACAGACCTCCCCTTATAATATTATTGAGGAAATAACACTTAACTTTAACATTTAACTCTCCTTTCACGGTCAGAAGCAATGCATGCTGGGAACTAGAAATGAGCTGTAAGCCATTCTGTGAATATATCCTGCCCTGTCAAAGCCGTGTGTACAAACATTCGCATTTATATGGGAACATGTATGTGCAATATATGTGCATAAAGGATAAAACTTTATGAATATTACATGTAATGCAATTTTTTTCTCTTAATTTCTAAATATTTTATATCAATAGTCATGGTCAATGCATATTATGCAGGTTATACTGATATAACCATATATATCCCATATATGGAAATATATAATGTAATATATCATATATTATATTTTGCGGTATATTCACATATATTTTTGTTCTGTAATGGTTGTGTTTGGGATTATCAAATCAGTCCAAATCTAGCTTAAAATAACGTAGAGTCAATGTTTCCTCAATGGGATTAATACAGAATGTCTCAGCAAGTATCCTATCAAAGCTGTCAGCTTACACAATACCAATTTATAACCTTGACAAGTTCGGTACACGAATGCCTTCATTAGTTTTATGTTGAATGAACAGGGAGACAGCACAACTCCTACTGAAATGTCAGTGTTTCCCACGGGATCTTTGTGTGTTTGTATCGGACAGCCAGCAGTGCTGATTCTGGCTCCCTTCGCTGAACATTGTACTCAACTGAGCTCTCAGCAGTGCTCTCATACGTGTGTTTGCTCGTTCTGGATCAGAGTATCTTTCCCATGAATAAATGCATTACATTTTTTTCACATACTACAAGAGCTCTTGGCACAGACTGAGATCTGAAATGCAAACTCAGCCTGGCATTTATCATTTTAACACTGTTTATCTCTGGTGCAATGGGGCTAGTCAAAATGACAAATGTTACAAGAAAGCAGGATAAACTTAATCCGGTATAAAGGTTTTAAGAAAAGTGAGAGATCACAATAAAGATACACAATATAAGACTGCAAACACAATGCAAAGTGAATATAAAGTACACTGTAAAAAAAGGCACATTTTTAAGTTATTTCAACTTAAATTATATTAAACTGACTTTAAAACATTGGTTATCTTGTATAACTAATACATTTTTTTGACATTTCTTAACTTCGATGAGTTAAAACAATGTAAAAACATATGTTGTCATAACTTATTGAACATGTACTTTCAACAAAGGATCTTTCTTTTTTTCAATTTTGCATGACGCCTTCTTTTTGGACTTTTTGGTTTTTGTGTGAACATGCTTATCTCCAGGAGTCCAGGAACTTGGCAAACATATCCTCAAACTGTGCCGCCCACTATATGGATAACTCAACATTGCCTGGCTGGCACACACATGAATGGAGTTGAGTGGGTTTTGTGTTTCAGAATAATCACTCTCAGCCTAAAATATTAATTACTGAAAAGAAAAAAAATACTGAAGTGTTTTATAGAGAGATTAAATGCAGGTGAGGCTACCAGATGCATTTCTCCATAATTAAATACATTTGTATTTGTGTCACATTGAAATAAAAGCACTGTTTCCTTAGTCTTGTATCATAAAAAATAAACTGAAAAAAACAGACAAACTTGAGGGACATGCCACTTTTATTAGGCTATAATTGTTAAAATAATTTGAATAACTGAAAAATATATACACTATATAGATATAAGTCACTGATATTCCACCCATGTGGGGGGACATTTTTTTTTATTTTATAAAATGTTATAATAAAACTGGGATACACAAGTCTGAGGCAAGAAATCTGGTGGCCTTAAATGTTGTGAAATACTTCAAAATTATTTTTAAAATCAGATTCAATGTTAGCTTATTCAAATGTTTAAGCTTTACAATCAATATTGTTAATGAGATCAGGTAATAAGATCAGATCTTTGCTGGAACTCAAAATACACCAAATAACATGGCCCGCCCGCATGTAGTACAAAATAAATGTATATTCTATACCTTTCTACAGACATTTTGTACAACGCAACAAGCCCAACGACAGGGTAATAGAGTGCCTTCGTCTAAGGCTAGATGTAGGCTACAATGTACATTAATTTAAAATTTTGAACCGAACGGACTGTTCGGAATTAATGACATTCAGTGTTTTTATAGGCTAATCATACTTTGAAATCCAAAATTAATGAAACAACATGAAAATACGAACTATTTAAATGAAACCAACTGTGCAAGTCCAAATTATTGTTCCGCATCTTATAACCCAGCTCAGAATGTGAGCTTTAATTTTGGACACATCCGCAAAATCAGGTGGACTTTTATTTTGTTTGTAAAGTGTCGCAAATTTGGAGTGACGCGTTCCTTTACGGCACGGGCTCTCACAGCACTACTAATGGGAGTAGTCGTGCATCCTTGAATCAATACGAATTCGTACTCCAGTAAAGGTAGGTTTTGTGAAATTATTTAAAATATTTAACTATTATTACAGTCTGGAACAGAAAACTGAAAACGGAATGAGTGAGATCATTTAGTTCTCATATAAGGAGAGCAGCATGTGCGCTAACGTTACTGCTTAATTCATCAGCTGCTTTTACGCGCTCAATCTTTCCGCGCTACCATCGTTCAAGACCCGATTGTTCACACAGTGTCACCGACCGTCGTAGATTAAAGACATCTGCTTTTTACAAATATAAACTACGTCAAAAATGGACAGGGAAGCGTAAGTTACATGAGTATGAGTTGGTTAGCGGCGTGACTTTTCATCATGGCGGCTTGTAAAATCCTGGAGGATGTCGTACAACACTTTGGTCGTAGAGGCAACTGCGCGCCGTGGCAGTGAACATGCATTTGAACATTCGAAGGCCTGTTTATTCAAGTGCTGTTTTTACGACAAAACACGAATAAATAATTCCATTATCAACCCTCCACGCCGGATTTGGAAGAATAAGAATATTTTAGTAATGTATTTAGATTTTTCTTGTTCGTCTGTCACATGAATACTCATCGACCAATGAGAACGAGACTAGGTCATATGCCCGGAACCGGTAGCAACGATAGACCTTTTAAACCAGCTTTTAACAAATAATCATGTACAAACAGCATGGCAATAACAGAACTTTTTTTGTATATCAATATACAAATCAAGTACTTGATAGTACAGCATAAAACTACATCTGAAAAAACATAATAAAATAAACATGATGGTCATATTCTTCTATAATGGAAAAAAAGATTGATTGCACTTTTCTTTTTCATAACTTTGAGGGCTTTTGTATAAAACTAATAAATAAATTATGAAATGAATAAAACCTTTAAAAACGTAAAAATTTCCCAGAATGAGGATGTTAACTCACAGAAAGACTTCATAATACTATGCATATTTTTATTTTATTAGTATTGCTAAAATAGACTGTATTGTTCATACTTTGTTAGTATTATATATTATATTGTTAATAAATAGTGACATGCAATTAGTGATCAACCCATGGGTGTCGGAACCATTGTGTGTGGGTGGGACAAGACCCACCCACTTTTTAAGACCAATGATATTGGACCCACTCACTTTTATCGTCTCTAATTCAGCACATGTCTGCTTACATTCACTACCCCTTAACTGAGAAACTTATTAAGAAACATATTCTTAAACACATGTTAAATGCTTTATTTCCCCTTTTCTAATATTTTCAATTTTTTTTATTGAAAATAAATACCTTTCCGATCTGATATGTGATGGGGAAAGGGAGTAGAGCTAGTGAGGCAAAAGGCGGATTCGAACCTATGCTCGCGATATGCGTCAAAACTTAGTGCCTACCCCTACTCTATAGCCACGGTAAATAATTTAGTAATTTTGTCTGGCCCAATCAATCGTTTAGTAAACAGCACGTTTTCTTTCACGGACACGGAGCATAAAAAACAAGCAACTTGTTCAATATCATGATCTGTGAAACTGTTTATTTCTATGGCAGTTAAATGAATATAGCCTTTTTGTTAGACTATTGGTATTGACTGGATATGGCCTAAAACGCACCATAATGCAGGAAATCACATCTATGAAATCATTATTTTTTTTTTTTTATAGGCAATGGCAAAGTTTCATGCACCTGTTATCCAGGACAATCCGTCAGGATGGGGTCCTTGTGCTGTTCCTGAGAAGTTTAAAGACATGCCCTACCAGCCTTTCAGTAAAGGAGACCGACTGGGAAAGGTAAATTCTTCTTAATATTTCCCGGCCAACCTCATTATTTATGTTCTGAAATGTGGACTATCATAATTTATTTTAATCCCCAAAAGTTAATTGCGATTCATTTTGTACATAGGTGGCTGACTGGACTGGTGCAACTTACCAAGATAAGAGATACACAAGTGAGTGTTTGCCCATTCATTTTTATTCCCACAGTCAGTGCTATATGTGAGCAAAACAACCTTTCTTTTATTGCTGAAGTCTCTTATCAGTCAGAGTTGTTGTGCTCTGTTCTGTGTAGATAAATACTCATCTCAGTTTGGAGGTGGCAGTCAGTATGCTTATTTCCATGAGGAGGATGAAACAAGCTTCCAGTTGGTGGACACAGCCAAGACTCAGAAAACTGCCTATCAGCGGAACCGTATGCGATTTGCTCAGGTAGATCTGCTTTCTACATTTAAGTTCTTTCTCCCTTACTCCAACCTCTCCAATCCTCTTTTGTTCTACCTTTTCTCAGTCTGTTATTCTGTGCTTCTGTTCTACAGAGGAATCTTCGTCGAGACAAAGATCGCAGGACCCTTACTCAGTTCAACATGCAGACCCTGCCTAAGAGCGCCAAGCAGAAAGAAAGGTGAGTTCTGCTTAAAGAATAGGAAAATCACTTGCGCGCACACACACACACACACACACACACACACAAAGTAGTCAACACACATTCAGACTCATTTTTCTCTGAATAGGGATCGTATGCGCTTGCAGAAGAAATTTCAGAAGCAATTTGGCGTTCGACAAAAGTGGGATCAGAAGTCTCAGGTATCAAATCATTTTAATCTCTTTCAACTTTTCTTTATTACCATAACTACTAACATTATTTGCCATGATCTTTTATTTCAGAATTTTATTAATAAATAAAAATAAAAAAATGTTGTATTAATACTTGCAGTGAAATTTCACATCCATGTCTTTTTATTAGGTGTTTGCCTTTAAAGGGTTAGTTCACCCAAAAATTAAATTGATTGATTGATGACAATGACTCACCCTAATGTCGTTCCTCACCCGTAAGACCTCCAAAAAGATTAAAACGGTTAATGAATCAGTGAATCGATCAATGCTTCGGGTCGCCAATGTCACGTGATTTCAGCAGATTGGCGGTTTGACGCGATCTGAACTCCTGAAATCACGTGACATTGGCGACCCGAATCATTGATCGATTCACACCATTTTAATCTTTTTAGAGGAACGTGGAAGAGAAGATAATGCTGAATAAAATCATAGTTTTTTATATTTTTGGACCAAAATGTATTTTCGATGCTTAGAGATTTTAATCAACCAACTGATGTCATATGGACTACTTTGAGGATGTTTTAATTCCCTTTTTGGACATGGACAGTACAGTGGGAATTGACTGTATATGCTCTGGGACAAAAATGTAAAATATCTTAAACTGTGTTCTGAAGATGAACAGAGGTCTTACAGTCATTAATGATTTACATTAATGACTGTATTAATGTAATTCACAGCAATTTTATTTTTGGGTGAACTAACCCTTTAATTCTAGGCTGAAACTTGAAAATAATTTTAAATTAGTTCTTTTGTGTATTTGTATTAAGTTTAGACTTTTTTGTTTAATTAACTTTAGTAATTTTATTGAATCTGAATGTAAAAAATACAAGCCAATAAAATAAAATAGCCACACTTTTATTTATGGGGTGACAGTGGCTCAGTGGTTCATGCAGGTTGTCTACAAATTGGAAGGTCGGTGGTTCAAACCCCGGTTCCACCTGACCAAGTCCACGAGCAGGATGGTGCCTTACATGGCTAGCATCGCCGTAGGTGTATGAATGGGTGAATGTGAGGCAAAATGTGCTTTGGATGGCCATAGGGTCTGTTAAAAGCGCTATATAAATGCAGTCCATTTTCAGTGTTTAACTATAACCGTCGGTCTCACGGTTATGTACTAACCATCACACCCCTACTCATTAGATGGCCCTTTCCCAAATGGCACCCTAAAACCTTGCAGTCTTCCTCTGAGTCCCCACTTTTACAACGTAATGCCGCTTTGACTGCTGGGAAGAAGTCTGCTGTGTGACCCACAACAGTGTAGGCCCGGCAGAAGGGCGCATCGGGGGTACATATCGACCTCAGAGGGGTCAAAAGCTGCAAAGCTTTTATTCAGCATTGTCTTCTCTTCTGTGTTTGTTTTCAAACCTCAAATAAAGATTCAAATGGTCAATTCAGATCGCTTGTGAAACTGCTGAAATCACGTGACATTGGTGATCCCAATCATGAATCAATAAGCTGAATTTGATTCTTTATTTGAGGTTTGAAAACAAACGTGGAAGAGAAGACAATGCTGAATAAAGTCGTAGTTTTTGTTATTTTTGGACCAAAATGTATTTTCGATTCTTCAAGAGCTTCTAATTAACTGGTGCTGCTGGCAAAGTTACAAAAAAATGCTGTGAGCGAGTGAATTTAAGTTATTGTTCATACTTTTTACCCCTACTGAACGATTGAACCATTCCTTTATTTATTTATTTTTGACCTCGTAATAAGGCTGGTTAATATGGTGAAAAGATTATCACAATAAAGAAAATCAATATCAATTCGATATCTGTAATTCTTACAGATGCCAAATCTGTATTACTTGAATCTTTATTCAAGTTCGGGTACAAATGTAATTTTTTGTTCATAAACAAAAGCAGTAACATCTATAAAAATTGGGTTTACAGGGTTAAACTTGGTCTTCCATGTTAACCACAGGCAAGGCATGCTTTGCAACTCACTGTAACTGTTCTTTCTATGGTGTTTATTATGAAAACCTTTAGTAGTCTAAAGTCATTTAGTATAATAGAAATGCACAAAAACTGCTATAGCTTAAACTAATTATATTCCATTACGCCTTAAATACAATTAACGTCTACGTTAATAATATAAAAAATTTGATATCAATTGCCCACATTTCTGGCACAATGCCATGCTTACAGTTTGAATAATACAGTAAATCTATGTTAATTGTTGGTGATTTGTGTATTGTAAAGGATTGACTTATTATAAGTGTACCATAATGATTCAGGGTAAGACAAAACATGGTTTGGATAATGGATTCATGTTGTACATTCTCATTATATAATTTTTGTAAATCTTGAACACAAAAAAAGTTACGGACAGCAGCTTTAAAACAAACTGACATTAATACCTCACCAAGATGGGCACTTTTAATATTGAGTTTTAGTATCAACTGGGTGTGAACGTAAAAATACTTAACTTCTGTCCCTCCATTGGCTTAATATAATTATACATCTCCGATTCTCCGGCCACCTCAGGCTCAGCTCAAGCCCAGGGACTCCTCGGTGGAGGTGCGCAGTGACTGGGAGGTGAAGGAAGAGATGGACTTTCCCAGGCTCATGAAGATGAGATACATGGATGTTGCCGACCCAGTCGACGTGTGAGCATTCTGACATCACTGAGATTTCATTTCATTAGTTTGTTGCTCTTGAGCGAGTCATTCATTCATTCATTCTCTCTTCTATTTCTCAGTGAGTGCTGTGGAGCTCTTGAGCACTACGACAAGGCTTTCGATCGAATCACCACACGTAATGAAAAACCACTCAAGAGCATCAAGAGGATCTTTCACACTGTTACCACCACTGATGACCCTGTGATCCGCAAGGTACTCTGACGCACACTTGCTCTCGCCCAATTCAGTTGTCATTGCTGCGGTTATCTGACAATATATTGATGTGTTTTGTCTTTTTTTGTATAAATGGTAATGCTAATTGAGCCTTTTCTGAACATAACTTATCCATAGCTGGCAAAGACCCAGGGCAATGTGTTTGCCACCGATGCCATCCTGGCAACTCTGATGTGCTGCACACGCTCTGTCAACTCCTGGGATATTATTGTTCAACGTGTGGGCAACAAGCTCTTTTTTGACAAGAGAGACAACTCTGATTTTGGTAAGCATGTGCCTCAGTTGAGTGATGCTGTTTTCGATGGATGTCAAAGGCCATGAAGTCTTGTTGCTGATCATATTCTGGTTTAAATTTAGGGATTATTATAAATTTTCACTTATTTTAATATGCAGGGCTCAACAATAAGCATTACCCAGGGTCAGTGTGAGTGTCGCAGCTAGTATTGCATTCATTTTCATTAATTCATTTTTTTTGTTAATGTTTGAACACTATTGTTGCAAATTCTGCAGATTTTAATGTCACCATATCAAAAATATCAAACTGGTTATCAAAGATGAGTTTTTGAATTTGCAAGTGTTTTTCTCATAGTCTTTGCCAGGGGTGGGATATATATATAAAATGTATAAAATAATCAAATGTACTTAAACATAACCACTGCATGGACTTCACTGTGTAAACTTTACAGCGTAATTTATTTTGTAAATTTATCTTATAAAATGTTCGAGTAATTCAGTCGTGAGCATTGAGAGATTTTTCTCCCTTTTGTTGTTTTAATAATAATGACAGATGACAGCAGGTATATTAGGCTGATGTCACTTAAGGAAACCGCATGTGTTTTTACTGATAGCATAGCTATCTGATTTGTTAAAACGGTTCAATTTACACATGGCCACATAAATGTCTCCGCAAAACAAATATAAATCTATTCCACATTGCGTTATATGCGAATTTCACGGAGTTTACGTCAACGAAACAGATATGAGCTGCATTTTATTTATCATCAGCTAATTTCAAGATCAAAGACAGCAATAGCAGAGCGAGCGGCATCAGCACTGGTAAGATTATTAAGACTACTTTTAATGAAGATGATTGTGTCTTGAGCGTCTGCAACTTACTTTCGGTTTCATTTGTTATTTTGCGCATTGGCTTGCTGAAGAGATACTGCCCATCTGTGGTGATGGGTGTTAGGGTAGCGCTGTCATATCTGACTATAACATGTCATTATGTAAGGGATAATGTACACCCAGCCGGTTGTTATCGCAGAATAAACCCCGACAGAGTGATCAGGACCCCGACGCGAAGCGGATACTAGTCTCAAATAAATAATTATTAGACACAAAATATTGTCTTAAGATTAAATATTTTATTAGCTCTTACGCAAAGCTTCCGCGAAGAAAAAGTTCTAACCTGCTTTAAGCCTTTATCTATTGCTGAAGATTTGCCATATGCCCTTGCTAAATGTTGAAAATGAATGCTGAAAGGGTTAGTTCAGCCAAAAATGAAACCAAGCCTATGATTTACTCACACTCAAGTCATTATAGGTGTATGACATTCTTCTTTCAGACAAATACAATCAGAGTTATATTTAAAAATCCAGGCTAACGTTAATCCAAGCAGTAGTTGTTGTTGTGTTTGAAGTCCATAAAAAATGCAGCTTTCCGTCAAATAACGTGCTCCACATGGCTCCGATGGGTTAATAGAGCCTTCTGATTTGAATCGATGCGTTTGTGTAAGAAAAATATCTATATTAAAAACGTTATAAAGGAATCCTGCCTTGAAGTCTTCCATTGTAACCCACGGCTGTTTAAGCCACAAGATGGCGCCAGCGTTAAGCATAGAAGTAGTACCGGTCAAGATAACTCGGCTGTTATCTGGAAATAACATACCGCTGGAATGCGCGATTGACCAATCAGAATCAAGTATTTCACAGAGCCGTGTAATAAATAGCCTATAACACACTTTCACATGTTTATTTTTTAACATTTTTGGAGGAGTCAAATTTACAAATGCGGATGCAACAAAGAGATGCATTTACACTTTACCTCTTATCACATCGGCGCATTGTTCATCTTACCAAACAGCGTGCATATTTGGACAAATATAGTTGAATTATCACATGTTTGCAAAATATTTCGTCATACAGAATAACATTTATTTCCATTTCTCACTGAATTATGCTGATTTGAAGAGCTGAAAAACTTGCGATATCTGCTGCACGCCACTTAATGTCTCGGAGCTCTCTCATTCGCTGTACTCATCCCTCATTTAATCTCACTGTTGTAAACAATGCCAACGTGAACCAAGAACATGTCTCAGAACCGCTGTAACTGCTGCTGTTGGTATCGCTAATCTTAATGCACCTAATGACACTCCTCTATTTATGCAAACCATTCCCTCTTTCCACACAATACCCATTTCACCTTTTCACAGTCGACCACTTTTAAGAAGCCTTTTCAAATCAAAGGTGTGAAAAAACACAGCTGCCGCAGGGGGGTTTCATGACCCTTTAAATGACAACATCCTGGCCGGACTACTGTTGTCAGTGATATCAATATTTGAAATTAACATGATTTCTTAATGTATAGTGACATCAGAGCCATTTTATGATGAGTTGAAATATATATTTCTTGCATACACTTCCTTTAAGCCCTGATCTACATGAAGTTTTAAAGCTTAAACTCATTCTCCCTTGTAGACCTGCTTACCGTGAGTGAGACTGCGAATGAGCCACCTCAGGATGAGGGCAGTTCCCTAAACTCCCCCCGAAACCTGGCCATGGAAGCCACCTACATCAACCACAACTTCAGCCAGCAGTGTCTTAGAATGGTATGCTTGTTTTTCCACAGTAAACAGTCATTGGCATGATACATTAACTTCCATATTCTGTTTCAAACAAAGACATTTGTGTGAATGCATTTTTGTTGCTTTGTGGTCAGGGAGGTGAGAGGTACAAGTTCCCCAATCCTAACCCATTTGTTGAGGAGGACATGGAGAAAAGTGAGGTGGCGTCTGTTGCTTACAGGTATGTGCTGACCTCTTCTATAATTTTTATTTAATTATAGATTATAATTTCTATAATCGAACAGACGTATATTAGTACATCTCATCACACAAGCAACCACTTTGTGCGTTTTTTGTGAAAACCAGTTTGGTTTTTCAGTCTAAAAAAAAAGCGTCAAGTAAATGCCTCGTCCGTTTGGGGAGATGCGCGCGCAGTCAGCGGAGGCTCGCACTGCGGTGCCAGGCGAAAGTATAAACAGGCTTTAGGCAGTAATTCATGATGTGGGTAAGAAGTTAAATCATGTGACTGTTTACAAGGGTTGGGTACTTTTAAATGCACCGAGAAATTACGTCGGTACAACCCAACGATTCACATTAAATCAATCGGTAGGCTACCACATTTGGAACCTGAGATTGGGAACGCATCTAGTGATATAGACTGGTGTAGTGTCTTTAAATATTAAACAGCAAAAATACTATTTGTGAATCCTGAGTGTCCTGCGTGTTTGTGTGATGAATGCCTCTGACCCGCAGTTTATTTACCAAACACACATCGAATTGCGCGTGATAATCACGTGTTTCTGTCTCAAATGAGGACATAAACGCATGTCCGTCATCTCCAGAGCAGCTCTGAGAGTTAAATCACTTCATCAGCATTTTACCATTTCATTTGAGAAAAACTACTGTCATGTGATCAACACGCACAAAGAGAGACAGAGACAGTTATACACGACAACCTGTCAAAATAAAAGTTCGGTTTATCTTGAGAAATATATCACTCTTGTACCGAAGAGTTTAGAGACGTCTCAGTTTAATAATAACACTAACACTAATGTAATAATTATGAACTATCAAAACTTTATTTTTTAAGTAATGTATCAAAAAATGTCTTCCATGTTTTAATTTTAACAGTAAGCCTATAAAGCTCAAGTTTCATTAAGTATAAATTAATATTATCTTCATTTGATAACTAGAAAATACACAACACAGAATTTGTGGGAAATCTTAAGAAAAAAATATATAATATGGTTGTCTTTATGAATTCAATTAATAAAGTAGCTATAGCATATATATATATATATATATATATATATATATATATATATATATATATATATATATATAAATGTGCATTCTCTCAGTCACGCCTGCAGTGAATAGCCTGAAGAAAGCGGCGTGCAAAACAGGCTGAATCAAAAATTGGCCCCTTAACCCTCATTCACTATTCCCTACGTTAGTCCACTATTACAGTTCACTTAAAGGAGTGAATGAAAACGAGTGCGTGAAGTTGGACAGCTGTTGTGTGTACATCGGCTGTACACTCGTTATTGCGGGGCAACATGTGAGTACACTCAAACATGTCCACTGTGGTTTCGGACGCCACTACAAATGGCAGTCCCCTCAAATAATGCCCTATTTAGGGTATAGGGGCGATTTCGGATTCAGCCATACATATTTTAAAGACCCCTTTATCCTCAGCAGACGGAGGTAAGGGCGCAGAAAATAAATGAGCCAATTTCTCACATGCACTGAAGGTCAGACAATGTAGCTATATTCACTTTTTTATTATTTAATTTTTTTTTTGGAACCAGGAATGTTTATGCTTCCATTCCATCTTTAAGTTCAACTCAGCTCAGCCTTTTGAGAGGTTATTTATGTTTTTCTGGATTTAAAGGAACAGTTGAAATGAAGAGAGAAAATATTTTGTGCACTTTTTCATTTTTCCAGCACTTGTGGCACTTTATTTTTGCCTGTTTGTGTTTCTGGATGAAATTGCTAATGATTTTTTACCAGTGCAATTTGAAGCACAGAGAGCAGTGCTGAAGAGAGCCTACATTTAGTTAGGTAGAGACTACATGTCAATGAACATAAAATTATGAGATTTCGGTTTTGTTTTTTAACCAGGAGGGTTTGTGTTCATTTATTGTTACTGTTTATCTCCGTGCAGCAGAAAAAGCACTTTAGTTGCTAGTAATGTTGAAATTAATGTATTTTCAGTGCAGATTTAGAGATGAAGGCATTTTTTCATTCATCATATTTTTGTCAGACATGGTTACTGGTTGAATTATATATTTTGTACCAACGCAACTTAAACAGAAAGACCTCAAAATGAAATACATTTTGTGAAGGATCACCTATGTTTGCTTTAACAATTTGAAAATACATTCTTTATCTATATGATAATATATTATATTTTGTTCAATGAAGACATTTTAATCTACACTCATTTCTTTAGTCTGGCAAAAAGACATCAATTCATGTTTTTAGGTATATTATTGTCCGGACCTCGGCCGGTGAGTGAGGTTTTTTTTCTGGACCCCAAGCTATTTTAGTTGAAGACCCCTGTCCTAAAGTGTCCTGGTCAAGACAATCTCCTGAACGGTTGTTGGTGCCAGATGGGCCGTTCTGAGTATTTCACAATCTGCTCGGTTACTTGGGTTTTCACGCACAACCATTTCTAGGGTTTACAAAGAATGGTGTGAAAAGGGAAAAACGTCCAGTCTGCGGCAGTCCTGTGGGCGAAAATGCTTTGTTAATGCTAGAGGTCAGAGGCGAATGGGCCGACTGATTCAAGCTGATAGAAGAGTAACTTTGACTGAAATATCCACTCGCTACAACCAAAGAATGCAGCACAGCATTTGTGAAGCCACAACACACACAACCTTGAGGCAGATGGGTTACAACAGCAGAAGACTCCACCGGGTACCACTCATCTCCACTACAAATAGGAAGAAGAGGCTACAATTTGCACAAGCTCATCAAAATTGGACAGTTTTGGAAAAACTGGAAAAATGCTTCCTGGTCTGAGTCTCATTTTCTGTTGAGACATTCAGATGGTAGAGTCAGAATTTGGCATAAACAGAATGAGAACATGGATCCATCAGGCCTTGTTACCACTGTGCAGGCTGGTGGTGGTGTAATAGTGTGGGGGATGTTTTCTTGGCACACTTTAGGCCCATTCTCTGTTTAAATGCCACAGCCTACCTGAGCATTGTTTCTGACCATGTCCATCCCTTTAATGACCACCATGTATTCATCCTCTGATGGCTACTTCCAGCAGGATAATGCACCATGTCACAAAGCTCAAATAATTTCAAATTAGTTTCTTGAACATGACAATGAGTTCACTGTACTAAAATGGCCCCCACAGTCACCAGATCTCAACCCAATAGAGCATCTTTGGGATGTGGTCGAACGGGAGTTTTGTACCCTGGATGTCTGGAATTAATTCATACTGACTGACGAGAAGACATTTACGTCTACAGCCTCGAGAGGGCGCACTATGCTGCTCCTGTAGCCTACCCCTTGAAAAATTAACTGAAAAGAACTAAAAAAACTATTCACTGAAATATTAACTTACAGACAACTGACAAAGACTGAACATAAACAAAAAGCCCCACAAAAAAGAAAATCCTATTATGCAGTTAACAAACTGCAGGTAGTTAATTATGCAGCCGAAAACGGTAGTCGAGCTGCAGAAAGAAAGTTTGGAGTGAGTGAGAAACTTGTGAGGGACTGGTGAAAAGCAGAGGTTACTTTAACTGTAATGAAAACAAAGAAAGCTAATTGCGGACTGAAAGCAAGATGGCCAGAGCTGGAGAAACGAGTCCACAGATGGGTGCTTGAACAACGCTCTGCCAGGAGAGGCTTGTCAACAGAGCAGTTATGTCTCCATGCCCTGGTAGTTGCCAAGGAGATGAATATAAATGACTTTACAGTCAGGCCTTCTCGGTGTTGACGCTTCATGCAACGCAACCGTCTCTCTATCAGCACGGACAACGTTGTGTCAGAAACTGCCAGCAGACTTCCATGGCAAGGTCGACAGTTTCCATGAGGTTGTTGAAAACCAGGTAACTGAAAACATGTCACCTGATCATATTATCAACATGGACAAGGTCCCCCTCACGTTTGACATCCCCATGGGCCGAAGTGTCGCAAAGAAAGGGCAGAAAAGAATATAGTGACAGCTGGTCATGAGAAATCACACTTCACAGTGGTGCTTGCATCTTGTGGAGATGGTCATTTTCAAACAGAATACCATGCCCAAAGACGAATCTCCCCCAACAGTAGTCGTGGCCGTGAATGAGATTGATGAATATTTGGCTTATTCATTTGGCTTATAGAATATTTGGCTTGTTCAAACATTAAGAATGTTCTTACAAAGTGCTACACTAAGCATCCTGATGGCTTCTTTAAAACGCGCAAAGCCCTGCTTGATATGGACCGTATCTCAAGAGCATGTAACGCCACAGATCAAAGATAAAATAAAAGCTTGCAACTCCATACCTGTCATCATCCCTAGAGCCTTAACAAAAGTACTCCAGCCACTCGACATCTCTGTGACTCGGAGCTTTAAGGCAGTCGTCTGTGGGAGGAGTGAATGGTGGATGGAGAGCACAGCTTCACGGCAACCTGGAGGATGCTCCATGCAACCATGCAATGTAGAATTCAATGGATTCAGTTATGTGGAATGAGATCGGGAGTTTGGTGAACTTGCTTACCCGTAACTTGCTTGTTGGACTCGCTGGCTGGCTTATGTTAATTTAGTCTAATCAGCTTCCTAGGTATGTTCCTTATGCTATTGTGTAGCTAAATAAGTTAATGTGTTACGTTAACATACCGGACACCTATTCAGCCAGTTGGTCTGTGTGCTGTTGTGTAGCTGAATGACGTGCCTTTTCAGAATAAATTTCTGTTCTTTGTGTTGGATTTTGTGAAATTCATTTCTAAATAAATGCGATTTATAGTCCAGTGTGACTTGGAAAGGTTTTTTTCTTTTCTTTTCATGACGCATTTTTTGACTAAGGTGACTTATAGTCTGGGAAATACGATATATAAAATAGGTCAATGACTTATAAGGATTTTTAACAGGTCAATTAAAATACAAAAAATAATATCTATTGCAATTGTTCAAACATTAAGAATGTTGTGTACACATAAATTCATATTACATTTTCAAATTAAGTGATTTTACTTTTTTTTCATGTAGATCAATTTGCCGTGGCCTTAAATGTCATGCGCATGGTGTGACTGTGATTTATCTTAATTTTAATTTAATTTAATTCCTTAACATGCTTACATTTTTTTTAATAAGTTCTCTGTCATTAAAGTGTTTATAAACAAAGTATTTGCATTTCTTTTTGAAGTTTTTGCCAAAGATGACATTTTTGTTTTTAATTTCAGAGTTGCCTTCTTAAGTGTAGTTAATTGACTTATTTTTATTGTAAATTTCATAAAACTGATAAAAATGTTTTTAAAATATCATTCTCTTAAGCATTCTGTATCCGTGATTCCTATTTTCAGCTACAGAAATTTTATATTTAATTTGTATTTATTTAATAGGTTATTGCTATTATTGGTCACACCACGTGATGAGTGGTCGCTCCAAATGACATGATCTCGAATATTATTAAAAATCTATTTAAAGAGATCAATAAACAATTAATTTTATACAAAAATAGTTTTTAACCATATTGTATTAATTTCACAGAATTGTTTTAATGAACGTGAACAGACATTTTATATATATTTTTTATAAAAATATAATTTAAAAAATCCAACATTTCATCTAACTTGATCATGGAGATGATGGAAAAAATAATAATTTTGAATTAAAGCTGTTCATGATGGTTCTGATAAAAATTAAGTTAATGCACATTTGTGACCCTGGAACACAAAACCAGCCATAAGTCTCACAGGTATATTTGTGGCAATAGCTGACCATGGGTCAAAATTATCGATTTTTCTTTTATGCCAGAAATCATTAGGATATTGAGTAAAGATCCAAGTTCCATGAAGATATTTTGTAAATTTCTGACTATAAGTATATACAAATTATATTATTAGTAGTAATATTCATTGCTAAGGACTTAATTTAGACAACTTTAAAGGCAGGATTAAAAATAAACCGTCTGAAATGTTTGTAAATGACCCAAATTGGATAATAAATAGATTTGGCCACCTAAACAAAATAAGCTAGATTCCCACTAAAGGTCACTATGAAATTTATAATAAAAATATTTATTTGTAGAAATAACTTAATACTTTTTTTTTTTTTTTGAGGTCGCACCACATGGTATCCAAATGTGCTAACTGCATACCAGCCGTTAACCTGCATGCTGCTTCAATGCGTCCTTCCTGTCTCTGAATGGATTTCAGCATAAAGTCCAAAAACGTGTAGTTTTTTTATGGTCGCACCACATGATATTTCATAAAATTGACATCATCAGAAAATGTTTGTGTGTATATTTAGAGTAATTTCAAAGATGTTTCCAAAACAGAAGTTATGGCCGGACGGTTGCACCACATGATATTTTGACGCTTTAAATAACAGAAACTTTAAAAATAACTGTTTTTTGAAAAATTAAAGTGACTACATATATGGGAGGAGTTACTGCATACATATGGTACCTTTTAATGCATTTAAACCAGATTTAAACGGGAAAAAATGCAATCGGACAGAAAATGTTGGCGTCACATCATTGTCCCATATATATAATTTATATTTTGATTGCAAATGTATTTCATTCTGATCAGCAACATTGATTTTATGGTCTCCTAAATTGACTTGGTCACACATTTTGATACATGGTGATTTGAGCCTAAAAATTATATAAGCCATTTTTGAGTGCTGTTTGAAATAAACCTAAGAATGAAGAATGTATTTATTATAAAGGACATAAATAAAAGCATATTGAATTCAAAATATTGACTTGCCCTGACTGATTTTCAGGTACCGGCGGTGGAAGCTGGGGGATGACATTGACCTCATGGTCCGCTGTGAGCATGATGGAGTGATGACCGGTGCAAACGGAGAAGTCTCTTTCATCAATGTCAAGACCCTGAACGAGTGGGACTCCCGAGTAAGACACAAAAAGAGAGATGGATAATTGTATTTGGCCATTTCAGAGATACAGGTGATATAATTTTGTGCTTCGTACAGTACTGCAATGGAGTGGACTGGAGACAGAAACTGGATTCCCAGAGGGGAGCTGTTCTAGCCACAGAGCTGAAGAACAACAGCTACAAATTGGCTCGTTGGACCTGCTGTGCAATTCTTGCAGGATCCGAGTACCTCAAATTAGGGTACAATACCACCGTCTTGACATGTTGTTTTGATTTTCTTTCATTCTTTTCATGTCTGATTTCTCACTACGTTTCCCTTTCTCTTCAGGTACGTCTCCCGTTATCATGTCAAGGACTCATCTAGGCATGTCGTCCTTGGCACACAGCAGTTCAAGCCCAACGAGTTTGCCAGCCAAATTAACCTGAGCATGGAGAATGCCTGGGGCATCCTGCGCTGTGTGATCGACATCTGTCGCAAGCTGGAGGAGGGCAAATACCTCATCCTCAAAGACCCTAATAAGGTAAAGTGGAAGATGTGTAACTTAGTCGTTTGCATTGCAGAATCGAGATCTTTGACATACTGAAATGCATTAGGAAGCACCAAATGTCTTTCAAGGGGTTGTTTTGTATATATTTATCTAAACATTCTTTATCATGAACATAACTTGAGTAGAAATGAAATGTACTATTTTATACTGCGTTGCCAAGGTGATTTCTACTGGCTCAGCATTACAGCTAAAATTAACATCACAAAGTATTTTGCTGCCATTATTTACATTTGTGAATGCATAACTCTCTTTTGTGTTCCTTAACAGCAAGTAATTAGGGTGTACAGCCTGCCTGATGGAACCTTCAGCTCAGATGAAGATGAAGAGGAGGATGATGAGGACGAGGAAGAAGATGAAGAGGGTGAGGATAACTGATTGTTTGGCACTTCAACACGTTTATCCATACCTTTTATCCAGTTACCTTTTTTTTCTTACATATTTTTTAATTTCCTCCAACAGATGAAGACAATTAAGGCCTCATTAACTACCAAATTTACCAGCATTATGTGTTTCAATGCTGAATAAAGTTCATTGATTATTCATGTGCTGTGGTGATGTCTCTGTCTGTTTAGAAATGAGAACGCTCAGGTTTGATTGCTTTTGCAAGTTTAATTATTACATATTAGGTTCTAGAGGGCAATACAAATACAAACTTTCTTTTAAGAATTGATTCAGAGCTATTTAATCTTGTTAAAGCGTGGTGCTAGGAAAGCCAAGGCTATGGGTTTGATTCTCAGCGAATAACCATCATACCTTGAAGTGCCTGTGAAATGCATAAATGTAAATGAATGGTATTACAGTAAGTTGTGCAGTTAACACTGTAATTAAATATAGCTGCTAAATGATTTGTTTCTGGTCCTAAAGAAACTAGTCTTCTTGTGTGACTAGTTTTGCTTTGTCTTTGTGTCCAAGTCCCAGATGAATTGCAGTGGTAAGTTTTCCATCCTTTCTTTGAAGATCCGGTCAAACATCTCATTTTGTGCCACAGTGAATGTGTTCTTCCAATCTCCAACAGTACCTGCAACCACAAAATAGTTACAGAATAAATTAAGGATACAGCTTGTCTACACATTCCACGATTGTGCTCTTTCAACATTGACCTTTGCGCATGAATTGTGGTTGAAGTAAAAGATCTTGTGGGATGAATTCATAGTTTGCCTTTGGGTCCTGCTTCATGTTTTTAAAAGTGGCCTTCTCCACAATGTGTGTGATGTCCTTGCCATCCAGATTTTTGCCCAAGAACTTGCAGATTTTTTCCACTGCTGTCCTGAGATCCTGAACGTGGAGCCAAATGCATCAGTATAAGACATCTTAAACAATCTGTATTAAAGAGTGGGTTGCAAATACTATATCTTGATAGAGTTGATAGTGAAAAAATAAACATTTTGTGGCTGTGATTACCATGACCATGTCCTCATATGTCAGGAAAAGGATATTGTACTGCTCTCTTTTACTGTACCACTCACGGATGTGATCAAACCAACACGAACCACCAACTAAAACCAAAGGTATGAATTAAGTTTTCTCTTGCATCTTACTTTTTGTGTCATGTTCGGATTAATAAGGCAGAAGCCAGATCTTTAGGAATACCAAGCCAACGTTCAAACTTTTTTTACAACATGCTCAAATATGCTGTATGTCTTATATTACCATTTCCAGCTAGATACTGCTGCAGAAAGTCTTCAAAGCTCTTAGGAGTCTCAACTTTGGCCCAGACGTGAGAAAAGTGGAAATATGAAACCACATTGTCTTTTGGATTTCTCATCACATATATGATCTGTTATTTAAAAGACATGAGGAACAGTGAGGCTTAGACCAAACCATCATTTGTCCAACATATAAAAAGCATGTAGGTGACATTGACTTATGAATTGACTTATTTCATAAAACATCATTATTATATAAATTATCGATATTATGTTTTAGCATTAATACTTAACTTTCCTCTCTTGTCCTTCAGGCCTAGTGGCATCAGTGTGGGTGTGAGATGGGAGGCAAAGAACCGTGGAGACGGACGCAAGGAATAGTCAGGTCTGCCTTCACGATACTCTAACCATGGCATCTTCTCAAGATTGTTGGGCAAATTTTTGTCTGTTGTGTCCTCACAAACTAAAGTTATGATGTTCTGTGTCCATATTGTACCTGCAAAATATGGTTCAATATGTAAATAACCAAATAAATCACATGTATATTTTTATGGTTA
The DNA here is from genome assembly GCF_024679245.1 of Pseudorasbora parva. Classification (NCBI taxonomy): domain Eukaryota; kingdom Metazoa; phylum Chordata; class Actinopteri; order Cypriniformes; family Gobionidae; genus Pseudorasbora; species Pseudorasbora parva. The sequence continues at coordinate 30,440,979 of NC_090173.1, forward strand.
GCTGCTAATTTAACAGACTGGGACCAGTTGTCATGCAAGTTACTCTATGAGTTTGTTACAAGTGCAATAGTTTATTTATTTTCATAATCCCTTGTATCAGACGGGAGAACTGATTACTTGATATGCCACACGTGAGTTTGATGCATTATCTCTGTAAAGGAGAAGTACTCACTAACACAGATTTAGACAGATTTGTAAACAATATTTGAAATACACTAGACACCTGAAGGTGTGTTGTGGTATCGGGCACCAAGATTTTAATAGCAGATCCTTTAAGTCCTGTAAGTTGCAAGGTGGGACCCCTATACAATCGGACTTGTTTGTTTGAAACATCCCACAGATGCTCCATTGGATTGAGATCTTGGGAATTTGGAGGCCAAGTCAACACCTCAAGCTCGTTGTTGTGCTCCTCAAACCATTCCTGAACCATTTTTGCTTTGTGGCAGGGCGCATTATCCTCCTGAAAGAGGCCACAGTCACCAGGGAATACCGTTTCCATGAAAGGGTGTAAATGGTCTGCTTGGGTAGGTGGTGTTTGTCAAAGTAACAGCCACATGGATGGCAGGACCCAAGGTTTCCAAGCAGAAAATTGCCCAAATCATTATATTGCCTCTGCCATCTTGCCTTCTTCCCATATTGCATCCTGGTGCCATGTGTTCCCCAGGTAAGCGACGCACCTGGCCATACACATGATGTAAAAGTTGGTCCAGTTCTGATGCTCACTGTTGGTGCTTTCGACATTGGACAGGGGTCAGCATGGGCACCCTGACTGGTCTGTGGCTATCGCCATCTAAGAGCATTGAAGGTACTATTTCTTATGCATTTGCCTTTACTACATAAATGCGAGTGCATTAGCAGTAAATTGCTGAACGCAATTGTTTGATTTATGGGATGAGGACATGACTGCAGCCAGTAATGAGGCTGAAACCAGCACATCCAGTGCAAGAAGGATTTGACTATTTAATTTTACTTAATATTATTTTATCCGCTATATTGACAAAACTTTACTGAACGATATTGGTTTACTTATGGCACTTGAGCTTAACTGAGGCTTAACTTAGTTTGTAGACGTTTAAGAGGCTGTTGTGTCAACTGATTTGTTGCAATATTGAGGTATTCAGTTTTATTTTTTATTTTAGAAAATAGACATAATAATTTAGATATAATAAATAATTTCTCATCTTTTTTTCTCTCACTGGTATGTCAAGAACTAGTGCATCTTTGAGCCTATATTTAGTATGAGTAAAATACTTCAGTACTATTAAAATCAGACATTCTGATACATTTACTCAAGTTGTATGGGAATTGGTGATATAGTCATTTGCACTGTAACTTTTACTCAAGTGTGGTTTTCAGGTACTCTTTACACTTCTGCATTTTAAAATATATTTTAAAGTGTGATAATATTTTAATTCATTTGTTTTTGACCATTTAAAGGCCAATACAGACAGTGTTTGTATAGAAGTTTTCACAGTAAATATGTGAAACTTCTGGTCTCGTGTCCTGTAACAGAATCTGTAATCATGCCCCTCATGTAATCATCCTTGGTAAAACCTTTATGTCAAGAAATACATTTTTACAACTAAAAGTATAAGGCATTTATTCATCTTATTCTTACCTGACTTGGGGTATGTCACCAAAAAAACATCACTGTCACGAATCTCAAAATTTTGAAGAGAGTCAATGTACTCCTCTGTGGTTTCACCTTTCGCGAAAACATAGCCCTTATATTTACATAGATAGTTGTTAAGATGTTCCATTATGCTGCACTTCTGCAATATAGGGAAACCTGCAAAAGTAGATGACCTTTGGAATCAGTGTGAAAGCAGCATTTGCTGTGCGAAAAGTGACGTGGACCTCTCTCCAGTCTTTGGAGGTTAATAATTAATTATAATGATATAAAGTAACATTTTATTTTAGCGATAACATTACACTGACTTAATTTGCTACAATCCTCCTGGGCCCCCAGAAAAAAAGTTTTTTGAATTTTCTATTTTTCCATGTGATTATATTGTTGAAACAATAAGACAAATTGACAATATTTTTTTTGTACCTAATTTCTTAAATGTCCAATAATACAACAGACTTGTACTTTGGATATGACAGTAAAATAGATTGTAAACACAGCCTGATGACAACTGACACAGGATTGCACTGACAAGAAAACAATATTTAGATAAGAGGACAGATGAAATATGTCCCAGTCCAATCATTTCTGCTGTAAGTTATCAGGAAATAATAAATAAAAATTATAGAGAGCATTACATTTGACTGGGAAACACTGAACAAGCTGGACGAGAATGGATGAAATGGAAGTATCACGCAATCACGGTCAGTAAACTCTAGATGTACAAGTTCTAGCATAATAAGTTAAACTGTTTTTGTGCGCGTGTGTGTGTGTGTGGGGGCATGTTTTTGTGCCATATGAGGATATGGGTATATGGGTATGACATAGATAATACAAGGAGAGGGTGAAAAATTAGGACATTGGCCATGTCCCCACTTTTCAAAATGCTTATAAATCATACAGGATGAGAAATCATACAGGTGTTTTGAGAAAGTAAAAATGCAGAATGTTTCCTGTGATGTTTAGGGGCAGGGGCAGTGTAGGGGGATAGAAAATACAGTTTGTACAGTATAAAAACCATTACGCCTATGGAATGTCCCCATAAGTCACAAAAACAAACATGGGTGTGTGTGTGTGTGTGTGTAACCACAGGTAAAAGCACGGATTACCATGCTTTCAATGTACAATGTAGCTGTTTATCTGCCACAGATACACATTGACATACTTTTATTTCTATAGCACAACTAAACACAATACCAGGTTTTTAGCCCAATTTTGAAATGATCCGCCAACTTAAAATAGTTGACCTATCGTAAACCAATATTGTGCACCTTGTAACTTTCACAATAAAGTAAAATAAAATGCCTAATACCATACAGTCCCTGACAAAAGTCTTGTCGCTTGTGAACAAATTGACCTAAAGTGCCGCTGAAATATATTTCTAATCAAGATATTTTTACAAGAAATGGCTCATTTTAATCCCACCAGCTTTTGTGATAATGTTTCAGTGAAAAACTAAACTTTCAAAAAGTATTCTAATATTAACAGCTTGGTAAAGCCCATTGAGTCAATTTTTGCAAAGACATAAGTGTTGTCACCTTGTCATATGAGCTTCCCCTGTGACTAATATTGGATCAATTAAGTCTCAAGTGTGTATAAAAATAACCCCAGTACACTATACCTTCACATCAACTGCAACTAGACCTCTGCAAACATGCCTAAGATTCACCCAGAGACTAAAGTTTTGATTATCAAGAGGCTGAAGACCAGATCCACTGCTGATGTGGCAGACACCTTCAATGTGTCTCAGCGTCAAGTACAGAGGATAAAAAAAAGTTTTGAAGAGACTGGAGACGTTTTTGACAAGCCCAGGTCAGGCAGACCCCGCAAGACAACTGCTTGAGAGGACCGTTTGTTGGCTCGAAAATCCAAGGGCAGCCCATTTTCCACTGCAGCAGAGCTCCACTAGACCTGGTCACCTGAAGTCCCTGAGTCAACCAGAACAGTTTGTAGGATTCTGTCTCGAAATGGCCTCCATGGTCGAATCAGTGCCCAGAAGCAAGCACTAAACAAAAGACAATTGAAAAACCGTGTGGCATTTGCCAAGGCCCACAGCCTGCTTAAAGGATGGACGCTGGAAAAGTGGCAGAAGGTGGATTTTTCAGATGAATCTTCAGTTGAATTACACCACAGTCGCCGCAAATATTGCAGGAGACCTACTGAAGCCTGAATGGATCCGAGATTCACCCGGAAAACAGTGAAGTTTGGTGGCGGAAAAATCATGGTCTGGGGTTACATCCAGTATGGGGGTGTGCGAGAGATCTGCAGGGTGGAAGGCAACATCAATAGTCTAAAATACCAAGAAATCTTAGCTACCTCTTATATTCCCAACCATAAAAGAGGCCAAATTCTGCAGCAGGACGGTGCTCCATCGCATACTTCCATCTCCACATCAAAGTTCCCCAAGGCGAAGAAGATCAAAGCCCCGTTTCCACCACAGGAACTTTACCCAGGAACTAGGAACTTTGGGTGGTACTTCGTGTGTTTAGACCGCAGGAACCAGGGTATAAATGAAGTTCCGGGTAAATATTTCCCCCTCCAAACGGCCCTGCTCGCGGGGTAGTACTTTTTCAAAGTTCAGGAACTTTCGAGGGCGGGACTTGGGCGCTGAACATGCTGATTGGTTGAGCTCACGCAGCCTTTAGGTTCAACTCGGCATTTTTAAAAGTCTTACACGCCGCGCTCATGTTGACAAGAGAGGAAAGTTAATTTTTCTGAGGGGTTAACTTTTTATTTCGTAAGTTATAAGATAATGAAGATAATGTTGGAGTAATGACACAGCGTATATTGCCCCAGGCAGTTTTTTACTTTAACTGCGCCTGACAGAAGAATTATTATTTTTTCTGAGATGATTATTTAAACAAATAAATAGCTTATAATAACTAAATCCACTAAATCTTTCAATCGGTACACACAAAATGATTACTGTCCGCTAGGGCTGTCATTTTTGAAAAAAATCTAATTCGAACGGATATCAAATATCAAGCAAGGCATTCGAATATATTCAATTATCTACAACGCCGTCATCTCCAGCAGCTGGAATGTGTTTACGGATGCCATAGCAACTCTCAACGGCCACCAGGACTTTACGGTTTTATAAAAGCTATTCATTTGTTGTAAAGTGTAATAATCATCTCAGAAAAAAATAATTCTAATGTCAGGTGCAGTTGAAGAAGTTGATTGTTTGCTTACATAGGCTTAGGGACAGTGTCATTATGCCAACATTATCTTCATAACTTCTTATGAAATAAAAAGATTATCCCTCAGAAAAATGTATTTTCCTCTCTTGTCAACATGCTTGGTGCATGAGCACGACGTGTGCTCTTCAGTGGTGAAGGCGCGCGCTGTTGTCACATAAGGACGCACACTCAAAAGTAATCCGGTCAGGTCATTTACATGGTGAAATGTTTCGTTTGATCGATTCATGAAAAGATTTATCCACCCATCTCAAAACGATTACAATTTCATTCAGTTTGGGCATTTTTATTACGATTGAGGTGTTTATATGGAGCATTTTCCTTCAGATTGGACTTTTAAACTGATTACAGTGCTCCATGTAAACGCACCGACAGTAAAAAAAAAATTGCGCTACATGGCACTTTAAAAACCGGATAGTTTATTTATAGTTCGGATATTTCACGTCATCTTCGAATGCATATTCGAATATCGAATAAAAAGTGACAGCCCTGGTCCGTCACTGGCTTGGAGGAACAGTCGCGTGCAGTCCTACATCACCGGACTAATTTGCCTAATCTTCTCGGAACTTTATCGCGGTCGAAACGCAGACAGCTGCAGGTCTGGGGGGGAGAAAAGTTCCTGTAAAAAAAGTTCCTGGTACAAATTGTTCCGGGTAATTTTGGTGGAAACGGGGCTCAAGATGCTCCAGGATTGGCCAGCCCAGTCACCAGACATGAACATCATTGAGCATATGTGGGGTAGGATGAAAGAGGACGCATGGAAGACGAAACCAAAGAATATTGATGAACTCTGGGAGGCATGCAAGACTGCTTTCTTAGCTATTCCTGATGACTTCATCAATAAATTGTATGAATCCTTGCCAAACCGCATGGATGCAGTCCTTAAAGCTCATGGAAGTCATACAAGATATTAAATTTGGATCTTACAGCGCCACAACTTAATTTGCTGACATATTTTTGTATTTGCTGTAAATTTGTTACATTTCTGTATAGGTGACAAAACTTTTGTCTTGCCAAAATTTGACCTTTCTGTCTTGATTCAATGATAAATATTTCTTCTGTGAAAATTATTTATTTCAGTGCATTAAACATCATTTGGGAGGGTTTTAGCTTTTCATATGAGCTATTTCTAACACCAATTGATTAATTAAAAGTCAGGTTAATATCAGGTATTTCTACAAAATAGATAAGCGACAAGACTTTTGTCAGGGACTATATTGCACAATACCAATAGCCTCCGTAACTGTAGGTAGACTATTTCCTTTTACTCATCTTACCAATTTTACTACATTTTCTTAAGAGTTTTTTTTTTAGCGATATTAGGATATGTATTTGTAATTAGATTATAATTCGGATTCTGTCATGCTGATGTTTTTAGTGACAACCAGCAGTACAATAACACCTTTTTAGTCCAAAAGTTGTGTATTACATTTAACCTAACAGCTTGGCAAGTCATGGCAGTGAAATAAGGCAAAAGTTACATTCATCAGATGTTTGGTCAATAGAGTTACTAACACTTAATGAAACAGACCGCTGTTAAACCTTCAAATCGATAAGGCATGCTCCAAATAAAAACCTAATGAAGCAATTAGTGTCTGCAGACCTGGTGTGTGCTCATTATACAAAGTTATTATCGAGGGAGTAATCATTTCAATAGCCAGCAGCTGATATTCATGCAGCCTTTTTATTACTGTCTTCATTGCTACTGATTAAAACCAAGCAACGCAAAATGCAATGTAACACAGTCTATGGTAAATTAGACTGCTCGTATATGGGGAGGTGGGAGAGTAACATATTATTTATGCTTAAATATGCTTTCCTTAAGTGGCTTTAGTATTAAATTTATTTCAACCTTTCCAGTCAAAACGAGCTATAGATGCAAATATGTAAACTACGCCATGTTTACATATACCTTTCGTTTATGTATGACTTACAAATGTGTGCCCTATTAGTTTGTTAACACTGTAATCCAAAAATTGTATATGCAATTCAACACCAGAAATATAAATTTAGGCCTATAGTACTGTAATAAAATAATTTTTTTTGTCATGTTTATATATTTGTATCCACAGAACAAGGAATGGATCTTTTTAACTCTCCTAAACAGAGATTGGTCCTGGTTGGAGTGACAGAATCTGGGAAAAGTGCAGTTGGTAATGCCATTCTGGGCAAAAAAGCATTTGATGAGGTTGGGGTAAAGACTCGAGTGAGTTTCCCATGTCAGGGTCTGGTGAGAGGACAGCAGGTTCTTGTGGTTGACACCCCAGGTTGGGAATGGTTCAACGTCAATGGCTCCTCTGCATCAGCTTGGACAGTGAAGAAGGAGATAATGAGGAGTATGAGTCTGTGCCAGCCTGGTGCCCATGCCCTGCTGCTGGTGGTACCACTGTCATTCTCGTTCTCCCAGCGTGAGCACCGTGCCATGGAAGAACACGTTGAGCTCTTTGGTCCAGAAGCCTGGAGTTACAGTTTGGTGCTCTTCACAGTCTTAGACAGAAAACAGTTACGTGGTTCCACCCTAAAGCAAGAAGTGGAGTTAAACGTGGAGCTAAACAGGCTGGTTAAGAAATGTGGAGGCCGTTTTCATGCTCTGTACAGTAATACCAAAGAAGGCGAGAACCAGGTAGCTGAACTTCTGGCCAAGATCACGAAAATGATGACTACCAATGGAGAGACTATACTCTGCAGTGAGAAGGTGTTGGAAAAGGCCAGAGAAATGGAGAAAGAAGAGGAGAGAAGATTAGAGGAAGACCGTAAGAAGAGGGATGAGAACATACAGAGAGTGAGAGAGGCATTGAAGGCAAAGGAGTTAAGAAGGTCAAGAAGGAGAACAGAACAACAGATACTGGACGGTAAAGCAATATTCCTAAAATGTGGGCTCAAAAATGGATATAATTGTTAAGTCAAGTCACCTTTATTTATATAGTACTTTATACAATACAGATTGTTTCAAAGCAGCTTTCTGGTGTTAACAGGAAAATTGTGCATTTCAGCTGTTGTTCAGTGTTGATTCATTTCTGTTGAACAGAACAGAACTGATCATCCATTATTACATTTATTTTATCTATTAAGTAGTTCTGTTTATATTATGTAATCGTTCAGCTCAGTTCAGTTCTCATCCAACAGTTCAAATAAGATTGGATGGATGGATGGATGGATGGACAGATAGGTAGATAGATAGATAGATAGATAGATAGATAGATAGATAGATAGATAGATAGATAGATAGATAGATAGATAGATAGATAGATAGATAGATAGATGTTTCTAACAGACAAAGTAACTGGAAAAATACATATAAAAGTAAGTAACACTTAAAATAGACAAGTTTATCAGACTCTGATTAATTGCGGCTTCTTGCCAACAGCCAAATCACGAACGGCAGCACTTAGTATGTTTTTCTTGTTTTCAACAGATGGGGAAAAGAAAGGATCAGCTAGAGACAATACGAACAATGACCCGCCTTCCAGTGAAAGAAGGAACTTTCTTCAGAGTTGCAAACAACAGTGAGTGATATAAAGGACCTCAGGATAAAGGACCTCCGGTAGTATCCAACCCTGCAACTTTCACAACTCACCACCACAAGCCAGGCCATCATCAACTCATCAACTCATGTGTTAACCTGTGACATCCAAAGCAACTTACAAATGAGGAACATGAACATGCTAAGGCACTTTGTTTATATAATTATTGTTAATGATTTAGCCTACATGATCAAAGCTCATAATATATTGTTATAATGATTTGCGTTAAAACATATTCCTTGTGAAAATCCTCTGTCAAGGCTAAATAAATGTATCATAACATTTCCCAAAAAATTTTGCGTACTTTTACCAGTTTGGGGGTTTCACTTTTAAATTTAAGTGAAACAAGGGATTTCCTGTGATATTTTAAGTTCCTTTAATATACAAAAGGTTCCTGCATTTAATTCATTATTTTTTTAATTGTTTTGGTCAAAATTACTGTGAAAATGCTAAAAAAGCTAAGTTAGTTTCACAAGATATGACTTTTGTAATCATTCCTTCTACAACCATCTTGCATCTCTCACAATTTCCTTTTATGCTTATGCACTCTTTTTATAAGATCACTTAATCTGTAAATGTTTAAACTGAAGCCCTTTAAACTCTCACGCCCTACGAGCAAATAACACGTGATAAACAGCAGATGGTTACACTGGGATATGCAAATGAGATGTAACCAGACAACTTATCTGAAATAAAAAACGTCCATTATGAATCATAAGGCTTTGAAAAATAAGACACACACGAGTGTAATAAAAATGTTTAATTAAATATATGATTTTTAACCGTGTAAGTACACATCTATACATTTTTTCAGCTTTATCAAGATCTCAGTATCTCAGTCAAGAGCTCAGTAATGCTTTTATTTTATTAACATGAATTATTAACAAACCAGAAAGGTTGGGGGGGAAACCTTAGGTGTTAAGTTGTTTAGCAGGTCTAACTGTAGTGTATGTGCTCATCTCAAGAATGTGCCATTCTCAATCTTGAAACATGCATTTTTAAGCTATTTAAGGAAGAAAAGGTTGCTCCAACACTTCCTGACTCTTCCTAAAACTCCATATTCCTATGCATAAGGAATCATGCATCTTCTGCCAGGCCTCCAGTTCAGATTTCCACAGAGCTGCTCTGGAGCGGATGAGCTGAGAGACCTCACTCTTGCTCCCTTTGGCCAGACTTATACTGTCTTTGCAAATAAAAAGGACATCTAAGCCAATAAAAAGGGCATTTAGAGTGATGAAACCAGCTCTAGCAGACTTTGAGAGTGCTAGTGGCGTCCCTTTTGCCAGCTGCCCAATGTCGGGAAGGTCTGCAGCCAGTTGGGGAATGCTGCGAGCACTTTGTGCCTCCTGGAGCCCGACCTTGGTTGCGGTCGCAATCACCTCCTCAGTTTTGAGCAATTTAACCGCTGAAGCAGCGTCTACCAGAGCGTCAATACCTTTGGCCACTCCTCCGGCACGAGCTATCAACTTACCTGCTTTAAACATATTCACAACATTAGGTTCCTCTATACGCTCCTCACTACTGGCCTGCTCCAGACAGTCTAGAATCTTCCCCACATCATCCATGTATCTCTGGAAAATATCCTGTGCATTTTTCCCATGGTGACTGTTGACTGCTGCTTCAGTAATGCCGGTGACCAAACTATTGACCCCACTGGTCACCCCCAGACCAACACCTGTCAGAGTTAGAGTCAAAGACACCCCTGCAGTGACGGGGGCAAGAGCAAGACCAACGATGGACAAAACTCCCCCTGCTATTCCAATCGAACTGCCAGCCACAGTGGAGATACTGGCCCCCATCTTCATCTTGTCCAGCTGAACTGCATTATCCTCTAGGTCTGACAGGAACTTCTCCATTCTAGAGTGACGCTTACTGAATAAACCAATGAAGTGTAGAGCGTGGTCTTGAAAAATGAAGGTCAGCTTTGTGTTCTGGTCCATCCTAGACAATAAGAGAAAATATAAAGTTTACAGCCGTCTTTCACAATGCACCTGAGTGTGATAAAACCTCAGATTATAAAAAGTGTCACCTTATTTTGCACAACTGCTTCAAATGATCAAGCATTTTTTGCATGGAGTCCTCACTCAGGTTCAGGTTGAACTTCACTACAGGCTCAGCCTTCTTACATCTGTAAAAAGTTTCAGTAAGATTAAGAAAGATGTGTAAATTTAGATTATATTTTTGAGATTGTTACGAAATAAACTCAATTCAGATTTATGAATTCCACTCAGATTGGTTTATAGGTTATGATGAAAAATGAAGATGTTTAAATCTTACCCTAATATTTATAGTACATACCTATGGGTATCTTCTGACCACAAAAAACTCTTGGATCTGTGGGGTGGGGTACAAATTATTGATCTGGAACTAAGCCTACAAATTAGTTGATTTACTAAATGCCACTGAGATTATTTTTTTTTTATTTGCATGTATTAACATGTTTATATAATAAAATTACTATCCTTTAAAGGAACACGCCGACTTTTTGGGACTTAAGCTTATTCACCATATCCCCCGGAGTACAATAAGTCCATACATACCATTCTCATCTCTCTCTGTGTGTGTGTGTGTGTGTGTGTGTGTGTGTGTGTGTGTGTGTGTGTGTGTGTGTGTGTGTGTGTGTGTGTGTGTGTGTGTGTCTGACGCACCCACCGCTAGCCTTGTTTAGCACAGAGATGACAATGTATAGACTTATCTAACTCCTAAATAAAGTCCCAAAAAGTCGGCATGTTCCTTTAAAAATGAACATTGCACAAATGTAAGTACTAACTTTTTCTCCATTCTCTCACAGATCTGTCCTGTGATACGTATGTATTTGTCTAATTGAAAGGCTAGGATGTCCGAGTTACTTAGCGAAGGAAGGAAGAAGGTTTCTGCATTTCGTTTAAAGTGGATGAGGAGAGGAGAGGTCATTCTGGCAGCTGTGATGACTGATCGCACACATTCGGGACTCTCTTCCTTAGGCAAGAAGCTCCGTCCAGTGAAGACAAACAGTGAGGTGACAGTGAGCTTCTCCACTGCATCCAGGAAGTGGTCAAGTTTCTCCAGCCCCTCAAGTGTGTCCTTCAGGACGGCACCCAGTTTCTTCTCCAGCTCTTGGAGTCTGGAGTCTGCTGTGACCTGAGTTAAACCACTCCACAGGTATTGCCCAAAAGCCTTGGCTTTGTTCTCGGAACGCTGAACATGATCAAACTTAAGACTGACTTTGTCTGCTTGGTCCTTGATATCTCTGATCTCCTCCAGCTCTGTCTCTCTCTGAAGGGTCCATTTTTGTTGTTTGTCACAGAAGTCCCTTACTGTCTGAATGTAGATGAGTGTGTCCATTACATACTCTGACAGGAGCTCCTGTAATTGTTCCCTGTGTCATAGAATCAAAACAGAGCAATTTACGTAGTAACAATCATATTTAAGTTGGTGAAGTTGATTTTCAGATCTAGGTTAAGTTGTTGACTAGTTTGTTGTGGACTGTTTACTTACATAGCTGGATTTTGTTCTTACAATCATTTAATTATTCCATGATTTAGCAATCATTTAGCACTGATCCATGCCAATTGTGTCAAGAAATATTAAATTGTAAAATTTTAAGAAATTGCCATTGAAAAATCTGTATTGATTGACCACTAGCAGTGTTGGGAAGTAACTAGTTACATCAAGGTTTTTGCAGATTTCACCAAGTAAAATGTGTCTTTCAGACCATTATGAATTACATTTAACATCTATATCAGGCAATACAAAACATACAAAGGAAATGCATAATAACTTGCAAAGCAAATTTATTTATTTAAATTGAACAAAGTATCAGTAAACTTGCACTTCTCCACAGCATAGCTCAATCCCACCAGGATTTTGCTATATATAGTATATATAATATAGTGTGTGTCATTTTTATTTTGTATTTTGTGGTGTCATATTTCCCACTCTAAGCGGGACGATATAACATACGATGCCAATTCATTGTCAGTGTGTTGTATGATCTAATAGACATAGTAGTAAGTACGACATCGTTTAGAAACAGCAATAAACTCCAGCTGTAATATAATATAATATAATAATAAGATAATATAATAATAAGATAATAATAATACTAATTCTACTACTAAACAATATACAAAGCACTAAGGATTTATGAGCTGCTGGGTTAATGAATATTAATCATGTTGACAGTATTCACTCAAACTGGTTTGCTGAAATCAAAACAGGCATAGGAAAAGATGAGCGTTGTGTGTGTGTGTGTGTGTGTGTGTGTGGAAGCCTATGTGTGGGAATATTGAATTTGCAATGCAATATGTAAAATGGCAATGCATTTCAGTATTTAAATTTACTTTTTCCATACCATGTGTGCAACATTTGGAGCAAAATGATCATTCAAAATGAATAATATGATTTACATTTGCTATTTCCTGTATTTGTATTTGCACTCGTCAAATGATTACATTTCAAACGTGTTTCGCTTCGGTGAGTAAAGTAGCCAATCACAGACATGTTTGTAGATTTCTACACTGCAGTTGGCCTATCACAGGTGTTGAACTTGGAATCCACACACCACTCGAGTGTTTGTCCAGGTGTTGAGTTCAGTTAACACATGCGCGTCAAGAGATTAATTGTACACCAGCTTATCAAATAATCAGTTGCTTCTTGTGGTTCCACGAACACGTTTAAAATGTAAAGGTGACCGGGCTTTCTCTTTTGCAGCTCCTAGGCTTTGGAACAACCTTCCGCTGTCTGTAAAGACCTGTCCTTCATTGGGTGTTTTTCAGAGAGGGCTTAAAACTTACTGTATTTGTTTTCCTTAGCTTTTGATAATGCTTTGTAAGTTGTATATGTCATATGTTTGTATTGTTTTTGTGCTTATTTTTAAATTTTTCTTTTATACCTCCTGTACAGCACTTTGGTTTCACTTGTGGCGTTGAAAGTGCTTTATAAATAAATTAAGTTGAAGTTGATAGGGCGGGGCAACGAGACGTGAGAGAGGGAGCGTGGCCTACGTACTCCTTGTGAGACTTGAAGCTTCTCCTTTTGAAACTGCAAACTATTAGTGAGTAAATGTTTATTTAAATTAATTACACTCCTGACTCCTTGTCTTCATCTCTTCCAAGTTCATTCCAAGTTCTTAGGATTAGATAAGATTTACATATTTAATGAGCTTAAGCTCCCCTGTCAGTTCAGGGAGAGGAGAGATAGAGAAGAGAGGTGAGGGAGAAGCGGCAACCGGAATGATTCTCTCGATCACAAGGCTCGTAAACGTCTTTATCGAACAAACACAATGATTTATGTCTAATCCACCAGCGATTGATTGGGCTATTATTTTTATATTACACATAGCCCGCAAGATCAGACGATATAAGCGCAAACCGTGCGCACAGACATACACATGTGCACGCGCGCGCCACCCTTTGAATGTCAATGAGAGAGAGAGAGAGACTTGTGAGCCTTCATAGAGTTTACAGTACGTCTTCAAATGAGCTGAGAAACTCTCACACACTTTTATTCTTATCCTCTAACACACACACACTGGCGAATAAAATCTAAAAATGTATTACCCATTGGCTAATGATAGATATTATTTAGTCGCCCAGAGTGAACATCTACTCGCATATGTGCGATTTTTACTCGCTGCGGCCTGCGGGTGGTATTTCCCAGTACCGGCAGGAAATGGCTGAGGTGCTCTTGAGCCAGGCACCATCGCTCGACAGGCGCCACAGCAAAAATACTGGGTGTGTGTACGGTTTACAGTGTGTTCATTTTACTCACTGCTCCTACAATGTATGTGCACTACCTTTGTTGGGTTAAATGCAGACGACGTATTCATAGTATGGTTTATTTGGACTTCACAAACCTTTTTTGTTATTAATACAAACAAGCAACCAGCCCAGCTGAGTAATGCAAGAGTGAATGCAAAAAGTTATGCAAAAGTAAACATAATTACTTTCCAAAAAAAAAATTAAAGTACCTAAATAACTAGCCTTTATTTATTTTATTTTTTATTTATTTTTACAGATAACGCAATATTGTAATGCATTATTTTAAACTGGTTATAACATTTTGAAGCTGCACAACCCTAAAGAAGAGATTTAGCATTTGGCCTACATAAAATCTCTACACACCCCTAGCAAAACTGATGGAACGATTAACTAGCAAATTAGCCAACTTGATTTTCTGCATTCTATTGTGTGGTTTTGTAATGTGCAATGTCGTGGAATGTATACGCCAAAACTCGCTGTTTTTCGCGTGCATATGACACGCATTTTATGGCGTATTATACATACGAACCCCCACCACCCTAAACCTACCCAAGAGCGTGTCATATATACGCCCCACTACCCTAAACCTACCCAAGAGCGTGTCATATATACGCCCCACCAGCCCTAAACCTACCCAAGAGTGTGTCATATATACGCCCCACCAGCCAACCTACCCAAGAGTGTCATATATACGCCATAAAGTGCGTATCATATGCACGCGAAAAACAGCGTATCATATACACGTCAAAATGAGTTTTTGCGTATACATTCCACGACATTGCACACTCGTACTATTTAGAGGCATTTATGTGTAAACAGTATTGATTCTTTAAAAATCCTCAAACTGGTTTATAACGTGTTTAATTCACGAGTTCTTAAAAATAGAATTTAAGTTGTGTCGACTGTCTTTTTTTCTTCTTTGTTTAATTAGATTCTGACAGCTTTTTATTTTGTGCGTATACCTTTGTTTAATTAAAACCTATAGGCTAAATATGAGTGTGAACAGATTTTAAATGATCTTATCTTAGATAACAAACAATTAATGTACACACCTGGTGTCCATCGTATAGCCTTTTTCAGTGTAGTCTACAGATGAAATTAAAGCTCTGCTGGTGACGAAACTGGTCCAACTGAGTGGAGAAAGAAGGAAATCTTTTGTGTTTGCTCCGGACGGAAATTTAAGTTTCGCTTTCTTTTTTCCATTTTCATTGCTCCACCCCCTCAGCACATAATAAAGGCTACTCTGAGCTAAAATGTAAAAGTGTTTTTCGTGAGTGTTTTCAGTCGTCAACGCCGGCCCTTATCAATGGCGCATTGTATGGGTACTGGTGATGACTCATTCTAACATTCCACAGCTGCTCACATGCTTTTTGGGATAATGTAGCTATTTGGTCCTTCCATGCGAGGGCACTGTACGCAAACTCGTGTAGAGCTTCTCGGTTCCACGTTTTCGGATAGATTCTTAAAGGCAAATAACACAAAGTAATATAACTTGAAGAATATTGGTAGCCAAGGAGTTCGTGGACCTCATTGACCTCCATAGTATTGTTCCACAATACTATGGAAGTCAATAGGCCCATCAACTGTTCAAATATCTTCTTTTGTGTTCTGCAGAAACAAGAAATTCATAATAATAAATACATTTTGAGAATTCTTATTTTTGGGTGAACTATGCCTTTAAAATGACTAAAGTCAAATGTTCTTAATTCTATTGAAAATGGAGGGCGAAGTGAGATCGTATAAACCAGTGGTTCTCAACCTTTTTTGGGCCAGTGCCCCCCTACCCATTTTCTAGGTCCCCTACCGCCCCCATCAAATAAAATGTAGTCCAATTGTCTTCCCTGAATTTTAATGCTGATTATTATGCCTAATATGCTTATGCTTATTGATAATTAATTTATTATAGGTTATACATACTACCATTCGAATGTTTGGGTCAGTACAAATCCTTTTGTTTTGTTTTTTTAAAGAAACTGATACTTTCATTCAATGAGGATTCCTTAAATTGATTCCATAATACATGTAATAAATTGATTTACAAGTATTTTGGGTGATTTTCAGTGCTGTAGCCTTTGGCAATGTTGAGGTTCCTTTAAAATCCTATCTGTCATCCTGCTCTCCTGAAGGTTAAAAATACTTTTCATTTTCTTGACTTGTTACAAAATTCTGTTTGGAATATATCCATAGTGGAATTTTTACATATAAGTTTTCAGTTTGTTCTTCCTTTCCTAATACTCTTGCACAATAATAATTATCCCTTAGTTTCTTATTTTCACTGGCATGTCTTGGTGTTGAGCACTAGTGCATCTCTGAGCCTACATTCAGTACTAGGAATTGCTGACTTCGACCTGTAACCTGTAATTGTAATTTTCTCTGTAAGGAATCTTATCTGTACTGGTGTTGTTTTTAGGTACTCTTTACACCTGTATATTAATCAAATAAATGCAGCCTTGCTGAGCAGAAGAGACTTCTTTAAAAAACATTTACAACATTCAACAACAACAACAACAACAAAAAACTATACTATAAACAATGCATTAGGCATATAAAGAATAATTTAAGTTCACTCTTTGGGGAAAAAGTGTTCAATGAGGTTCTATAGCCTATGGTGCCAAATTTAGTTTTTTTGTGACAGAAATTCAAGAAATGTAAGAATAGAAAAAGCCAGTTTAAAGGTAACATTTTCAGATGAAATGTAGGCTACTTGAAAGTTTTCTTTCTTTCTTTCTTTCTTTCTTTCTTTCTTTCTTTCTTTCTTTCTTTCTTTCTTTCTTTCTTTCTTTCTTTCTTTCTTTCTTTCTTTCTTTCTTTCTTTCTTTCTTTCTTTCTTTCTTTCTTACATACAACAAAGTGTTGTTGTATCTGCTTGCATGTATAAAATCGAGTAATTTTTTTTTTTAGGGGTAAACTGACCTGTACAATGCAGTCCACGCGAGGGCGCTGTTACACAACCATACAACAGCATGCACCAAAATTCATTTAAAACAACACATTGACTTTCAAGTTCAATATTATCTTATAAACATGATACATATGTCATTGCAGTCCTTAAATTATAAACATTATAAAATTATATCCTCAAGGTCCAGAACTTAAAATACCTCATTCACTCTCTAAGAACATATCAGAAAGAGAGAAAAAAAGAAGAAGAAAAACAGAACACATTAATTACGCTTAAACTAAATGAACTATGTGTGAATATCTGTCTATGCGTGTGAGAGAGGCTTCCAGCTGTGTGTTTATAGTGCTCAGAGCCGGTGTAGTGGTGACACACTGTTAGGCTAATTGGATTGGATTGAGAAGTCTTCCTGGGAAACGAGCAGTTGGGAAGGTCAAGTATTCCAATATCACTGAATCAAGCAGAATTTGATTGGCCGCAGCCTGCATGTTAGCACACCCACAAAACCCATACCTCCTTTTATTAATAACGTTATTAACAATTAAAAAACATGTTAAATTGACTATCAGCAGTGTTACTATCATATGCATTACATTGGATCACAACCGTCAATACATTAATACATTAAACTTCCTTTCTTTTTTCCTTTCTTTCTTCCTTCTTTCTTTTTCCTTTTCTTCCTTCCTTTCTTCCTTTTCCCCTTCATACCTTTCTTTTCTCATTCCTGTCTTCCTTCCGTCTTCATTTCTTCCTTTTTGACTTTCTTCCTTTCTTTAGCATCATGGCAGATGGTAAATGATGGCAAGTCCACATTCGTTTCAAAGCAGAGGCAGCATTGCAGATGGACAAGAGCGTGGAGGATTTATTCAACATCCAACCTCATGTTTTTGCATATTGTGCCGCATTGGGGGTCAGCTTAATCAACTTTAGTCAACTAGACGGCAAGAAGGATACAATTGTAAATTTGCTCATTTTATTTATTCTGAAAAGCTATAAGCAGTATAATTAATGCAATGAAATACTTTTACAATCATGTTACACCCCTGTCAAGATGTTCTCTCTTGGGGCATCAGTAAGATTTAAGGGATAGTTCACCCAAAAATAAAAAAATGTTCCCATGATTTACTCACCCTCAAGTCGTCCTTGGTGTACATGACATACTCTTTCAGACGAATACAATCAGAGTTATCTTAAAAAATTTCCTGGCTCCTCCAAACTTTATAATTACATTGGC